>NW_020956032.1:71824-183529 GCF_003031625.1 Empidonax traillii
CTTTTCTTTTCTTTTCTTTTCTTTTCTTTTCTTTTCTTTTCTTTTCTTTTCTTTTCTTTTCTTTTCTTTTCTTTTCTTTTCTTTTCTTTTCTTTTCTTTTCTTTTCTTTTCTTTTCTTTTCTTTTCTTTTCTTTTCTTTTCTTTTCTTTTCTTTTCTTTTCTTTTCTTTTCTTTTCTTTTCTTTTCTTTTCTTTTCTTTTCTTTTCTTTTTCTTTTTCTTTTCTTTTCTTTCTTCAGGTTATTAAATCACGTATCTTATCAAGAGAATATGTTTTCAGTGCAAAGATTTAAAGGCTCAAGGAGGACTTTAGAGAACACTGAAGTGAGGACTTGTGTTTAAAGGTGAAATTCAGACTCTTACCCAGGTGGTATTTTGGTACATTTGGTCTTGGAGAGCAATCACGTGTCTTGCACTCCCCCCGTGCCCAGCCCAAGAAGAATCTAATCACCAACTTGAAATTTGACTGCAGAAATCTCTTAATTTATGTTTAGGTACCCACATGTGTTTGTAAGGGCCACAATACTGAGGTTTCAGAGCTTCCCTGCCCCTGAGACAGCAACAGTGGCCCAACAGCCCAGCCCTGCTTGGGAAGAGGGTGCCATTGGCCTGTGCTACAACTTTATGAAGAAGTCCTGGCATTTTGTTCAGGTATTCTCTGTCACTTGCAGGCGTAGATAGCGGTTAGCAGTTATGAGTCATCTTTACAGTATAGAGTTTGGTTCCTAAATCAGGGTGCATGACAGAATAACTCATGCAATTGGGTCTTTTGGGAGGTCAGTTTTAAGCACATGCATAGCATCTAAACCAGCATCATCACATTAATTATTCCACTGTCAAATGATACTCAAAGACAAAGCTTTGGCTTTCTGCAGTCATTAAAAAGCCCTAAAAATAGGGGTACTATCTCCAGATCCCAGCTAAGACAGCTACTTAATCTCCATTTCCATGTGATAGTTTGGCAGGGAGCAACACATCCTGGAGCTGTTATGTTTGTCATGTTCTTGTATGATGTGCCATAGGTTTGTGTTTCCTTACGATAAGGTGGTACATTAATATGCTGGTCTGTATTTGTGTAGCCCCTAAGTGACCTCTCAGGTGGAGGGTGTTATGTAAAGTTAAGTACATATTAAGAACACTAAACTCACTTCCACAAAGCCTTGAAAATTCATCTTGAAAGTTCAGCTCCCGTTTACAATTATTAGCATCATACCTCACTGTCCAGACCCCAGCAGGAGGAGAGACACTTGACACATGGACAAAAATTTCCTGTCCCACTTTGCAGTAGTTTCCCCCATTGTGCAGTGGAAAATCAGAAGGCTGGGCTGTTACCTCTCTGCTGCTCGTTCCCTGTCACAGTAGCCAAGATTTTCAGCTTCCAGTGGCATTCCTGAGCCTTGATGAGCTGCAGGACCTTGCAGCTCCCAATGACTCCTCTTTGCAGATGACGTGAGTCTGGCCCAGGTTTGTCATTGTATCCAACTCCAACTCCAAGAGCAGAGCACAAAGGCAAAGGAAGCTGCTCATCCAATTATATTCTCTGTGGAGACATGTCCTTATGTGACAAACAGAAAAACCCCAGATGGAATGTTTTGGAATTCCGCAGGATGAGTGAAGCACTCAAGCCCAAGGATTTCTAGTAACCAAACAGCAAGTGATGCTGAAGATGATGACTTAGATGAGCTGTCAGAACAGCCTGAAGTCTGTGCACACTGCTGCCTAGCCATGTTTTTAAATCATTCCAGTTACCAAAATAGTCTAGAAAGTCTGCTCTGTCTTTCACCTTCCCGACACAAATAAAGAAATGAACATGTTGGCAGGATTTAATTTGTGTATCTTTGCTTTCTGCACATTCTTGCTGGTTTGGGATAGAGAGGTACAGTCCTCTCATCCACAGATCAGCCCCATTTGTGGCAGCAGCAATTCAAGATTAGGCATATCTGGGGATGAAATGTACTGCACAAAAATGTCTGTTACTGTCTTTTCAGCTCTATGCTTTCGCTCAGTCCTGGAAGGACCTGCTAAAAAGCACTTCTCTTTCCCAATTTGCTCAGCATTTCGCCTTTCTGCAGTCAGCCTAATGCCAGTTAGCTATGATGAGTTATACTCCTGGAGCATGGCTGCATGGCCACTCAGAGTAGACTGACACTACCAATAATAGGTATTAAATTAGGTATGAAGTGGATAACGCTTGCTTCCTACTTGGAAACTTTCTGGAGGACAAAAGTTCCAGTTTCTGAAAAAAGAGATTTGGTAGATGTAACCTGACTGAAAGTGATATCTACACGAATAAAACTCACAGTATGGTCCCTTCCAGTTCAAAATACTCCATGATTCTAATATTCTGTGAGTGCTTCTGTCCTCCCTGATGCCACACACACACTCAGAATTCTTGGTTTTCTTGTCCACGGATATTGTTGCTTATCTGTTTCTTTCTCTCTGAAAATTTTGCTTGAAATTTCTTTTTCTCTGGAATTGCAAATGTGGTGATTTAATCAGCTCCCGAATGTCATGCCCAGGTATATATTTTCCTACAGTTTCAAAATAAGTCTTTCATGATTAATTTGCTTTTTTTGTCTGCTATATAATTTTATCAGTGTCACTTGTCAAAGAAAAAATGCAGCAAAGGTCAAGCTGGAAAGCACTATGCAGTTTTCAGGCAGTTCTCATTGTCAGGGGAAGTAATATCAAAAGAGATAAGGAAGTGAAAATCATTTTTGGATTCCAAGGTTGTGGAAATGTTTGTTAAGTGTCTGCATTATGCAATGTTCTAGCACCTTTTTATTTTTTTTTTCCCCTCTTATGAAAAACAGTCAAGTTGCCTAAAGCTTCTCAATGAGTTTGCCCAGAATTAGCAGTTCCATTCAGGTGACTTTGCTTCTGTTATTGCTGCCACTTTGGAGACGTGGTCTTCCAGTCCACATCAATGGCAAAGTAATCTAAGTTACTGTGGCCTTTACTCAAATAACCCTGCTGGTGACATAGGTCACAAATATCCAACCAATCTTTTTAAGTAACTTGATTTAAGGCTTAAGAATATATATATATATATATTTCAAAATGATGCCCCCATGTGCTAAAGGTTCCAGTGAAAGCTTGGTCCCTGTGGCACTGAGTCAGAGATGGTCTCAGCACACACGAAATCTCCCACTCTCACATCCACCTCTTGCCTGAGGTGTAGGTGTGATACCCAGACCCTCATTTGGGGTTGTGATTTCCAGCAGCCCCCTGGCAGTTTGGTGCTCACTGGACAACATTTCATTACTGTTGTTGCCCTTTAGTTCGACTCTGAGCTCTTTAGTTTGCCCCACAAACTGCTGATCTATGGATATGAAAAACTGCAGCCATATCCATTCTGGAAGACGTCCTGACTGTCTAAGCAGATTTAAGAAAATCACTGGTAATAAATCTTCCAATATTTCCTTTGTATATGAAGTGGTATCTCCGTTTCCAATTTCCCCTGATACATTTTATTCTGTGATTTATATCCCATGCAGAAGCAATGCTTTTTAAAATATAGGAAAAGATCTAACAATGCCCAGCTGTAATAAATGGTTTGTAGTTAAATTGTTGCCCCAGTTTAGAGACACCAGGAGGTGAACAGCCTGCGGTTCGGAAAGGATTGAGCAACCATCCTTTGTAAACTAGATCCTTCAAGGGAACATTAAGGTGGGAATCCCAGAATTGAGTGTTGGAGTGCTTAAGTGCTTAAGCCACTTAAAAATATTTAGCACAGAGAGCTCACCTGACAATTTGAGAGCACTGGAGTGCTCACAGGATTTGCATAGATGAAAGATTTTATGGTAGACTAGCACTGCATTGCCGGATTCCTGTTTGATATATAATTTAATTTGGAACTTAAAGTTGCTTAGGTTATTTGATTCTTTATTGTGTTTATTGAGGATGTGCTCTGTGAAAATGTTCACAGATTTTACAATCAAAGGAAAAGAAGGATTCCAGGAGTTTAAAGATGAGAGCGTGTTAACCCCTCAGATTTAGGAGAACAGAGCATTGAACAGCAGATTATATCTTGCTTACAGGGTGGGGAATGTGTACTACCGAACTGGCATGCTTAAAAAATTTGACAATGGATGTTAACCACCTGGCCACAACACTGAAAGAATCTGTTTTAAGAAGTTGTGTAAATAAACTTTGATAGTTTGCATAATAACATGTTCTTATCATCTCTGAAGCTCATGAGTTCAAACAGCAGGACAGGGGAGATTAGCAACAGGAGCCTTTCTTTGGAAATGAAATTCAAATTCATCTGTGTTTTGAACAGACTGGAACATTTTTTGCCACCAGTAGAAGCTCTCACAGACATATTATAGAATTCCTTCTTTTTGCATTTTTTACATATTTATTTTGTATGATAAATGGTACTCTCATGCTTAACTCAGGGCTTTTAGTTCCTTTTTCACACTGCAGAAGGTTTTCATTAAAAACACAGAAAATGAAGTACAACCTTTTAAATATCAGGCTAAGGAGAAAAAAAATCTAGGAAATGCTTTTTATGACAGGGCTATTTAAATATAATCACATATCTGTCATCATGCAGGCCTGCTTATAACAGGCTGTCAGTTCTCCTGGAGAGGTGGTGATCTGCAGTCGAGGGTTTTAAATAAGGAAGTGTAGGATTTTTAAAAATCTATAATGGGCATCTAAGAAAGAATCTGTAATTTTCATCATTTAAGTCTATTACAGCAACACTCATCAATCCCAAGTTAGGGCTACAGCCCCAGTGGGGTAGGCACATGAAAATAGGTGTGTGCTTAAGCAGCTACATATTTATCTACAGGCAGACCTCAGCTACAGTGAATAAACTCTCTGCAACCAGCAGAAATGCATCTGGACAATGAAGCATCTCCATAATTTGGAAAATCTAGGGCTCAATAGGTGTTCTGAAAAGACCACCGTCTTCCAAAACAGATCTTTTATAGAATTTGTCTTCTAGGGTGTTTGCTCACAGACACTGTGTCTAAATCAGCAAATTAAAGCTGTGTAGGAGCTTTCCTTGGCACTGAGGGGACCTGGCATGGAAAAGCACAGATACTACTAGACACACTGCTTGTAAGCTGCCTGACCCTGCCAACAACTCAGCCCTACC
The DNA here is from genome assembly GCF_003031625.1 of Empidonax traillii. NCBI lineage: Eukaryota > Metazoa > Chordata > Aves > Passeriformes > Tyrannidae > Empidonax > Empidonax traillii. The sequence continues at coordinate 76,930 of NW_020956032.1, forward strand.
TTGGAAAATTTTAGAGCTGTGGTATTTGCAGGCATCAGGCAGGCCAAGGACTATTCTAACAACTTGCCCTTACTGTACTGATCTGAAATATCTCACTTTTATTTCATTGCACTCCCTCTGCATGTAATGTCCAGCTTCTGTTTCTTACTTTATTCTCAGACTGTTGGTTCCTCTGGGCAGGCAGCTCCTGCTCTGCACAGCCTTTCCCTTGCCATGGCTGGGCTGGGCAGCAGGGGCCTCGTTCAGCACCTCCACATCTGCCATGTACAGTTCATCAGGACACGCAGTGATGGCACTTAAATTTTCTTTCTTGGTAGAAAAAAAGTATTATGAGAAAAAATTTACTCTGATTTAGAAGTGATTTTGTCAGTCAAAACCGAGAATACCTTCCAAAAAATATATATTTTCAACTGTAAAATAAACAAACAAACCAAAGTTAGGGAATCTGGGGGAAAAAAAAGAACATAAGATAATAGCTTTTTTTTTTTTCTGAATTTTATGATTCTTAGATGCTTATTTCCCAAGTTAATATCATGTACTAGGTGTTTTACACTTCAAGTCCCTCCATTTTACAGAAAAGGGAAAACACCACATTGTTTCTTCCAATATTTACCTTAGATACTATATTACCTTAAAAGAAAAATCAACCAGGGGAAGGTGTGAAAGAGTTAAAAAGGCAGTTTTAGTGAAGAGCTGAGCACAGGATTCCACACATACTGGAAAGAGGCTTTGCAAGTTAGTTCTAATAAAACATCAGAAAGCAAGGTTAGAATATCAGACAGGAATTCTTCAGGATTAAAGGTAAAAATAAACCAGGCCAGGCCAGAAGATTTATGTATGATTGCAGAACTTCTCCAAAAGAAAGGCTTTCTGACCATCCATCTGTCTGGGTGGTTACACTGCAGTCAGAGCACTCCATAATTCCCCCCTGGCACGGAGGTCTCACACAACTCCATCTCAGGGCAAGGCTTCCACACTCCCTTATTGACCAGAGACATCAAACCTGGCAGATTGCTGGTCTCAGTTATAAATGCCTGTCATTACCTCCTGCCTGGGCTGCAGCTCTGCAATACTGGAGGTGAAATCACCGCTATTTCATGAACTACAGCAGAGTCAGGGCACAGCAGCGTGTCCCAGCGGCAAAAAAGGGGCTATCACATCTTTCTTCTCCACTGAGACAGGCCTCCCATGGAGCAGTCCCATCCAACTGGTACTAACAGGACTTTGACTATTGTCTTTTTTTCAGAAGAAACAAGCTGTGGTCCAAACAGCCCAAAGCCTCTCCCTAAAAGAGGGAGCTGAGAGCTTCCACTCCATCCTGTACCCCTTTGCAGGAGCAGTGGCAGCACATGTAGCAAAGAATAAGGGGATAATGGGAAGCAGCTTCTGATGCTGTGTGTGGAGAAATATGGAAAGAACAGCTTATACAGAAGAGAAGATCAGTGGCTGAGGAGATTCAATCCTTCTGCCCTATTTCTAATCCTTCAAGTTAAATCAATGAAATTGTTCACGATCTTCCAGATGCTCAGTGCCAAAAAGTCAGGTAGGTGCTAAGAAAGATCACTGATCAGTAACTCAGACTTCCATATAAGGGTAACAATCAGCAGTTCAGGAGACAGCCTTGTGGCTTCTCCAAAGCCATGGAGTGTACTTCTATGGGAATTAAATATACCCACAAACCTCACCTCCTACAGACACTGCAAATGTGCCCTTTGCAACAGCCTGCAATGGGAAGGCCCATCCCTTCCCTCACATGAGTAGGATCTGCTGTATTTTGGTGGAAGTCTGAGGTCACAGTTCAGGATCAAACCCTATGTCTGATACTATTTTTGCTTTTTATCTGTTTCAACCAATTGTCTCTTTATCCACTGGAACCAACTAAAAAAGCCAATAAATATTACGAAGACAGATGCAACTCTAGCCAACTTCAACATTTTTTCAGCATGTGATCAAACATCCCTATAAAAAGCATGATAAAATCTTTGGATCCTTTAGGACTTGAACCTGGAGAGACATCCAGCTCAGCTGAACTCCATGTGCCCTTCCGGAATTCCTAGACTAAGGACATAATCCTTTCAGTTCAGGGAAGGTTTTTTTCATTTATTTGCTTATACATTGCTGAAGCTTCAGTGGAACGAGCAGTGGGAGATTTGTCTACAAACAGCAAGGCAAAAGCAAGACATTGGAACGATGGAAGCAGAAATTCAAATTTTGTACAAGCCATTCGCTTTATTTTTCTGGCTCCCAAATCAATTTTAAAAGCTGCTTTGATAAGATTAAGCACTGCCAGGGAAATAAACCTGTCATACCAACTGTTATTACCATTTATATTACCACACTTCTCAGGAAAAACTCCATGGCATTGGGTGCTGTGTAAACACACAGGAATAAGAAAGTCCCATGTCCACAGAGAGCTTACACTGAGATCCTACAGCTGATGGACAACACGAGGCAACAAACAGTACAGCACAGCCAACAGTCAGAGTCTGACAGCAAACAATGAGATATTGTTGGTTTAAGAGTGATTTTAGTCCAGGAAAGCCTAAAGGTTGACACTGGTTCAGTATTGTAAGAAAGGCTTTGATAACACTGATGAGGAAATCCTTTTAAAAATTAAGGGTAGCCTCAGAGGTACTTTGTGCAATATTTGCAAGAATAATAGTGGATAATGGTGCAGACAGATAAAAAGAGGCTGGAGTTGGTATATCTTGAAAAAATCTTGGGAAATACCTTGCAGATAGGAAATGACTATGCTGTGAGGCACACTGAAACCTGCGAAGGTGCAACATATGCTTGATATTAGAGAGAGCTGACAGTTGAATTCAAGAAAGCCATGTTTCAGTCATCACCCTTCAGGCTATGAAACCAACACTTGGCAAAGACACATTTTGGATAGGTAAGAGGCAGGACAAGATTCTGTAACTAACACGGTGTATTGTAGAAACTGAGACATGAGATAGAAACCTTGAACAAATGTTCAGACTAGAGAGAGCAGAGAAGGTGGAGATGGGGAAGATGCAGACCATTCAGCCAAGGATATGATGAAGTTGCAGTTTCCAAAGTATGCAGAGATTTGGAGTAAAGAGAGCTACAAAGGCAAACAAAATGAAAATTTCAAAACTAAAGGACTGGTTGTATATGTTGAAGGCAGCTGGTAAACCAAGAATACTGATGATAGCTGGCTAAAAATGCATCATTAGAAACCTTGCTGAGAGCAATTTCAGTGGCCAGCATGGCCAAATTAGTGGGATGTAATACAGGAGTGAGAGAGAGGAAGCCAGACCTCTTGTTAACAGCACATTTCATGAATGTAAAAAGGGAAAGGGAGGTACTGCTTAGTAGTATTTTTTTTTTCCCAGTACATGAGAAACTAAATTATTTTTTCTTTTGAGTTATAGGAGTCAGTCACTGCGCTGGCAAGCTCTGGGAGAACTAATTAGAGAGATAAATGTAGAGTGAAAAGGATCATGTGACAGTCACTAAGAAAAAACTTTGCAGAGATTAACAAGAGAAGCACAATAATGTAGGAATAAATGCTGCCTGAGAGAAATGTATAAACTCCTCTGTCCAGTTAGAAGCAGGAAAATTCATTTATTCCACCTAAGGGTCCAGCCCTCATGTGGTTTATATCACAGAGTTAAACTTGTGACTGAATTGAGTCTCTTCCCAAACTGAGGAGAACTCAGTAAGCAGCCTTTAATGCTGAGGTTTACTACTGAACTGCTGTGCTGGAACATTCAGCATTCCTCACCAACTTCCTTAGCTGACAACAGACCTTGTGCTGTAAAGCTGGCAGGTCAGAATTGCTTTGGAATAACTTGATTCCTCTTTCTGAAAATTTCTGTAAACATTTCTGAGTTTAAAATACAACAATTTTCCTAGACTGGGATTTTTTGCAAATAGCAAATTAACTCTTTCCTGACACCTTTTTAATTGTAAATAAAACTTCCCTTTGAAACTGTGAGAAGCTTGAGCATGGATTAAATCCTCACCAATTTTTGCTTATTGCTGCACAAGGTACTCCATACGCTTTCTGCATTTTAGGAGAAGGTGGAAAACAATTACTATGAAAGGTTCATCTGAGCTGGGCTGTTCCTGGAAAGCAGATGTATGTCTGCTCTCAGGTGCCTGTAGTAAGGTAGTCTCCCCTGCTGTCAAAACAAAAACTGGGATATGCAGAGGGTATCATGGTGATACTGCTTCACAGTATATGAAGCAGGAAAGACCCTGTACCAAGTGTATAAGAAAAATATATAATCTTGTGATTACAGGTGATGCGCTTAGATAGACCAGAGGCAGGTCACAAAGTTGCTGAGGCTCTCCATCCACTATTATTCTTGCAAACATGTAAAAATACTTTTTTTTTTTTTTTTAATCAGTAAGCTTGCTACATATTGGAAAAAAGATGCTTATGCTTCTGTATAAAATATACCATCCATCCTATTGCACTTCTCTTGGTTAAGATCTGCATTTTTCCTGTATTTCGTGCACTTGCATGTAGCCTGAGCCTCCTATAAAGAGAATCGTTCTGTTCAGCATCCTGAAGTAAATAAAAATTTTAATCCCTTGCTAGTTTAAATTCATAACTAATCCTGTTATGATTCAGTAAATGTTTCATTTTACACTTAGCAGTGAATTTGTGAGGCAAATTTTTGTCACTCTCTGCTTGAGACTCCATTACACCCTCTGCACCGTCCTCGTAAGGTCTAAGAAGTTCTGCCACATACACATCTGATTTGAATCTGTGATAACAGCAGCACTTTATGGCACTTCCACTGCTAAGAACATGGCAAAAATGCAAATTAAATCCATCTTCACTCAACTGCATAAAGGAAAGGAAAATTCAAATGATGGGTTTCTCAGTAGCCCTCAGCAAGTTTCCTTTGGATTTAACTGCCATTTAGTCATTGATGCTCCTATGCATTGCTTGGTGCATTTCCATTTTTTATTTTCTCCTGTCATTCCACTTGCTGAATGTATTGAGATTCTGCAAAATGGTTACATCTCTCATTCTTGGTGATCTCTGTGTCTTGGTATCAACCACAGATAACTTGGAAAACATTGCAGCTCCAGTCAAGTGTGTCAGTGTACACCAGGAGAGGGAGGGAAGACGCAGAGAACTTGATGCTGCTGACACACGTTAATGCTTTCATTAATGATAAATCACTGTATCAATAAACACATCATTAAACTGCTGACTCTGCTTTGCTCTGCTTACAGCACGTCACACTTGCGTGCTGTTGTCTCAGATGCAGGGTGCACTTCACCAGGGAGCTGATGTGCTTTCCCAAGCTCTGCTGTATAAAGCAGATACCAAACCTGATGTGCTGCCCTGTCATTAGTAAACAAAACAGTGTTAGAACAACTTTTTAGTTCTCAAGGGCAATAATTGCAATGATAGCTTCAAAAATAACATTGCAGTTCCATGGCAGATGGAATTTGTGAGTGAATATACAGCACAAGAGTAAATTTACCTAAGTATTTGGTTGTACTGAAATAACCTCTTCATTAACATCTAACTAGTCCTTAATATTGCAGTTTAACGCTAGTTAATCACTATTTACACCCTGAGCTCTGGCTGGGAGCTCTGAGCACTGGTCTTTGCATGTACCCTGCTTAAGAGAATGCCTGAGATGGAAAAATTACAGTGAGATTTAACAAAGGGTTACAACTTGCTAATGCTTTTCCAAAAAAAAAAAACAAACCACCAAAAGTGCTGCTGTAGGAATGCTTTAGAAAGCTACTCTTTTACATGTAAAGGCTGAAATACTCACCTCTGCTTTGATTTTTGTGCCTAAAGAAGAGGGCAAAGGAGAACAAATCAGCTCTATAAAGGCCATTTACATCAAGGGTAGAACTCTGCTACACACACTGGCACATTAAATAGCCATCAGGTATTGTTTTCAGCTTCTGGTGGGATTGTGTGTGCAAAACACCAGGGTGACAGGCAAAAAAAGATAAAATTCAGATTAGGCAGCAGGGTCATGATTTTGAACAGCCACAGGAAACTACTTTCAGATGGGAAGGACAGGGCAGGGAGAGGAGCCTTTCAAAGCCCCATTTACCCAAGTTCCTCTTGGCAGGAGATTGCAGAATGGCTTGCGACAACAAGAAAATACCTTGGCCCAGTTAGTGATTTGAACATGAAAGGCTCCTTTCCCTTGCCCTTAGAAACAACCTAATTAATAGTTTCCTAGAGCAGCGTGACTTTGTGACCACAGAAATCTCTACTGGGCAGTGCCTCCCTGGGCTCTGGCAAAATGCAGGAGCCCAGCTCAGTCCCACAACTGCCATTATACACAAATTTGTTTGCACGAGGAATGTGCCAGTCAGTGTACGCACAGGCTGACTGTTTTAAGAATCCTTAGAAGTTGGGGGTGAAGGTGTCATTTCAGAGATGACGACTGACAGCCAGCAAATGTTCAGCTTTATGATCTGAGGCAAATGCTCACTGAGACGCTGAAAGATTTTGAGACCCTGCCTGAGCTTCGCTGAGTTAGTCTTGGCAGAAGCTTTTGATGCGCTTTATAATAAAACAGAAATTAAAAATAAATTTTGAATGTTTGTAAAACTCAGACTTACCGCATCAGGCTAAGCTGAATATATTTCATCTGGATGCGAATCAAAGAAAGTTAGCTGAGTTTTATAAGCAACGTGTAAAAATGTTTTAAATATTCCAACAAATGAATAGACATGAGGAATAATCTTTAGTGGGGTGGGGGAAACAACACAATATCAACATAGTTACGCTACAATTTCTGGGGCTCATCTATAGTAGATATTACCGATTTTTTGGCATAGGATGCTTTCATTAATGAGAAACGACTGTAACAATAAAAACATGATGAGCAGCACAAATAAGGGATTATCTTCATAAGCATGTTGATGTCTGTCTTCAGTTGTACTGGTGCACAGGAGAGCCTGGATTAGCACTCTGTGTCCAAGCTGAAAAACTGTTATCTGAGTATATTTCTTAGAAACTGCTGTTAAAAATGGTTCAACCATAATTATTATTAAACAGGCACCACAAAGAGTGTAGGCCCAGTGGTGTTTAGGCTAAGAAACACTGCTTCAAGTGGAGCCCAACGCAGAGATCTATTCCAGTAGCTGTGTTTGCTGTGGGATCTCTGCAATAAACTGAAGGCCACGGTCAGGCAGCCTATGACTCATGCAATACACCACTTCTAATCTCTCTTTTGTAGAGAAACGAAATAAACCCAGATCTCTTGTTTTCAGACCCCTGGGTAACCCTGAAGGTGGGGAGTTCTCACGACTCACACTATTTTAATGACCCTCGGGTCACTGATGGAATGTCTGACACCCATGGTTGCAGAGCCAGGGGGAAAAGGAAGTGTGAAACGAAGAGTATTTCTTAATTAAAGGATTTTAATCAAGCTGTAACACCTTACAGCAGACACATTTCATAACTTCTAGATCAGTGTTCATGCAAAGATTGACAGACAAATCCAGCCTTGGAAGAAAACATAAAATTTTTTTAATGCTTATTTTTCCATGAAAAAGCTTTACAAGAAGAAAGAGGTTTCACAGGAGAGAAGCGTACATTCTTTAATCACTGTTTATTTGTTGGATTGATATCCGAGGCTGACATTTCTTCTACAGTGTATTTATTTGTTCTTATAATATCACAAGACATTTACCTTTTATTTAAAAAGGATCATAATCCATGAATATTGTTAAGAACACTGTCAGGCAACACTCTCTGTGAAGAATTTACATTACCTACATCAGCTGTAGATGAGTGCTTTCATTTTAATGCTTTAGCATATTTTGTAACCACAAATACAAACCACATCTTTTAAAAGGCTTTGCATCACATGTAATGGAAAAACAAAGGTTTAGTATCTCAAAGAGCAGACAAAAATATCCCAATGTCCACAAAGCAACACTGAAATTCTCAAAGAAAAAGAAAAAAAATTCCTGTCTTTCCTCTTAAACCACATAGAGACATTTATTAAGGTGTTAAGTGCTCAAATGTGACTTTCTTCACTAGTATTACACTGCTGAGATTTTTAAATATCCCAGCATCAGAACCTAAATGAAGATACATGGTTTCACAGTGAGAGAACCTGATCCTTCCTCGCTGTCTCTACACACAACTTTCTGCCATGAAAAGAATCTCTGCTGATCTGTAGAGCAGATGAAAAAAAGTCCAAAACAAAGACCAACCCTCCACCCCTCAAATACCAAGAAGTATCACCTTTGCCCTTCTAGATCAGTGCATGTTTTGCCTTCCATCTCACTCAAACCACAATTTCAGCAAGCTGTTTGAAGTCTCCCTGCCAAGTTTATTCCGAAGTGCACAAAAGAGGTAACAATAGTTTCAGAAGTAAGTTCACAAGACTGAGAGGAAGAAACAACCATATTTTAAAGTATTCTGTAAGAAAAGCAGCCTGACAAATAAGCACCTTAATTTCAACTTAATTCAAAAACATGAAGAAGGAAAACTCTCCACAGTTTTAGAATTAGTAGAATTAAACCCCTGTGAAACTTGCAAACCATGAAATTCAAATACCTTATTTCAATCAGTACTCCAGATTTCTGTAAAGGAACACTTTCAAGTATTGTTACAAAAGGCACTGATATTTTTCCTTCAGCCATCATGATGTAATGAAAAGGCAGAATTTCTGTCACATTGGGCCGAACTCCTGGCCCTAAAGACATTTGCCACTAACTTGGAGCACCTGGATTTCACTCAGTCCCAGTTTTACAACTACTTTATTTTTCTTTATTGATTTCTTTATAAAATCACATAGATCCATCACAGGTTTTAATGATACAATGATTAATGGTACATTAATGGTAATGACTGAGAATGTCTTAATTGTCCTAATTCTACTTTAAAAGTGAAATTAAAAATTTTGAAGTTAAATATTCAACATATAAAACATTTAGCAATTCTGTTCCTCCACTTCACTATCAATTCAAAATTTTTAAAATCTGACACAGGCAACTCTCAGGACTGATTCTTTACATAAATGGTTCAAAACCAGGCATTTCAGTTTAATCAAAAGTTTGGGAAGTAGGCTCTTATTTTTTAAAAAACATCAATTTGGGAATTAAAAATCACATTTGGAATTGTTCTCCTGCTTTCTATGAAGTCTGACAATGGCCAGATGGGTTGAGTTTCTCAGTACCTGGACACAATGGGAAAGAATGCATGTGTGGAATATCACTGTTCTAAATCATGTTGAGTACAGAGCACTAAGTTAAAGTAGATATATAAACAGATTTTTTCAAATGGGATTTCTTTAGCTTACAATGGTCAATATTTCAAAGGAACTAGGCAAGACTTAAAATCCAGCTGCAACTCTTTTGCTTAGCCCTAGAGCCTGCAACTGGACAAAGAGTTCTCTGGTACACTTGAAAGTAATGGACCACCAATGAGGTAAATGAGCAAAAAGTAACTATATCTACACAAACACTCCTCCACTTACACCCAAGTTTTCTTACTTCTCATCTGAGACAGAAGTGAATTACCTGATTACAATTAAGTGCAACCTGCAACAAGACAGCAAATTACATAACAGATAAAGTATTTAATCTATAGCATCAAAGTTTCCTGAAACCAAGAGCCATCAGAATCCCTGCACAGGCAACTCAAGTTTGACGGGATGTTCTGGGACATCTGGAAATAACTTCATGACCTCACTGGACAGAGGTAAAGGTAAAAATTCTGACAGTAGCTGCATCAGTGTAAAGCCTGATGAATCTCACCTGAGGACATAATCTTATTCCAATGCTCCCTAAAACTTGCTGCTTACATCCCCACCCCTAAAGTAGGGCAGGGGCAAGCAGCTGATGGAGGGAATTATCTTTCCTCCTTGGATCCCTCCGTGGTAACAAGATACTGGTTGCATTTCATTGTGGAAACTACAGGAAGAAAAGACAGGCTCAAAAACCTAACCAAAATCCCCATGACAGTAGGACAAAGAAATTAAGATAAACTCGGAATCTTAGTGATAGTGAAATGAAATGGCCAGTCTCTTCGCGAACGAAGAACCGGGGAAGGTCTTTCCACCTTCCAGCCTGCGCATTGGATTTTTTAGGTGAGACACAGTGTGCGCGGAACTGAGCCCACCCTTTAATCCTGAGGTTCATCTGCCGGAGTGTCCCTGGTGGTGCAGTGGCTAAACCACAGCGTTGTCAACGCTGAGATCTGGGTTCGATTCCCGGTTAGGACACTCCCCAGGCAGATGGAGCTCATGAGCCCTGTAAGGCAATCCATCTACGTCCTGAGGACCTCGCTGCCACCGTCCAAGCGTGCTAGTGATAGATGTGCCCAGTCTTGAACAGGAATGAATCCTAATCCTTAATGACAGTCATGATTTTACCCATAGTAGCATAAAAATTATAAAATATAGATCAGCTGCTTCTGCTGGAAGACAGTCATCAAATTTGGTTATATGAACAAAATGGAATGTGAAATGTTAGAAATGTTTTAAATTCATGATCTGTTGATGAATACAAAAACAGATGGGGTGATTTAATTAAAAAATAACCAGATCTCACTTTTAAAAAAACCCCAGCTATCTCCAACTATTTGTCGCCATTCTCACACTTGCCTTTCTCGGGACAGAGAAGCTCCTCTAATCCCTGACAAACTGATTTCAATGAAAATTGTAATGATAAATTCCAAATACTAAATCTTTGCTAACATAAACCAGTAATTTTAATTGATTACATGAACAACTGAGCTGGTAGATTTCCGTGGAGTGTTACTGGGGGGTGGCTGATGAGCTGCTGTACATGATAAATTTTCCTTAGGTAGCACAACTGCAGCCTGGAGAACACATACACACACAATGTGTCACAGCTCCTCTCCCACGTTATATGAGGAAAAATAAAAACCTTACTTTGAGTTGCAAAACAAAGTTTATGAACACACCTCAGTCCGAGTGTAGGTCAAATGTGTCTCTGTGGTAAGTCTTAATGAATAACAGTGATTTAACAAAATTACAGATCCTAAGAATGTACATAAATCTCTGCTATTGTCTGCTAAACTACAAGCCATTTAAAACTAGATGTATCACCTATAGCTGTGTGAAGTCAGACATTTAAAGGTTCCATATATGTAGAAAACCTTGTTAGGAATCAAAAATTCAAGAGAATTTGCGGTCAATAATAGCTCTGTCTTTGCTAAAATAAATAGTCAGTAATTAAATGAACAAAAGAACAAGACCCTAAATGAGAAGAAAAGTCTCTTCATTTTGATCATCACCCTCCTCTGAGCGAGAGATAACGAGTATGTTTTTCTTGATGTTCTCTCAACAAAACAGTTTTACCTGTGGTTTCAGCTACAATATTTGCCTATTAAAATAATAAAAAAAGTGCATTAAGAATATATACAATATACTGGAAGCCATATGCACCTTTTCTCTAAGTAGGTAAGGCATTTACATGATGCTATAAAACTACTTTCTCATGTATTACCCATCTGGTCTGTACTTGCTTTGTACCACGTTACCACTGCATTATGCAAACATAACGCCTGACAGGTGGAAAACCCATGGAGGTCTTCCATGCCTGGTCTTCCAGAAGACCAGGCAAACCACAAACTTTGAAGAAGTGCATCCAACAGAAAAGCTCAAAGTGATGTAAGAATCCAACACACAAAAAAATCAACTAGAAATGTACGTGTAAAATATGTGCCCCTCAAGAGGTTTACACAGTCATCATCCCTACCCTTCTTTCAACAGAAGGGAACAAACTACTAGAAGGATGCTACTGCATTCAAACAATACCAAAAGCTGTTTAAACTAATTACGCTCCCTCTTCGAAACCACATCATCTTTTTTCTAGTCTAATAAAAACTATTGTGCTGCAATTAAATAAAATTTCTAAGACCATTTAATGGAAGTATTAATATATTCATTCAAAAGCAAAAGCTGTCCCAGAAAAGCAAACACTACAACTATAAACTTAAAATGCCACTGAACTCGTTTCCTTTATACAGATCAACCATGAGCAATGCTCTTCAAAGATTTGCCAGTCATTTGTTCCTTTATTAAGGTCTGATGCAAAAACTGTTAAAGTCAGTAGAAAGACATGCTTTGAAAAGGCCTTGACTTACATTTACTGTGAGGGAGAAGTCTGGGAGTGCTGAGCCATACCACCCTGCCTAGAACTTTTATATCAGGAAACACCACAGAGCTAAGTTACCACACAGAGAAGTAGCAGTCATCAGTATATCTGATTTTTCACTATTTAGACAGAGTGGTAACATTTCTTATTTTTCTGTATCATATTTTGAAGATGCCTTCTGGTAGTTAAATGAAATAAATTTCTGTAGCTTGTACATGCCATTCTGCTTGCCTGTCTGGTGAAATTTATGGCACTTGTTTTACTGTAAGAGCATCTTGCAAACCCTGGAGGAAGAAATGGAAACAGGATCCCTAAATATCACAAGTTTTAAAAAAATGTGCTTTTCTAATTACAGAACATTCAAATGTCTGTACACTACAAGTGAAACAGAAGGAGTGACTCTGGGAATGTGTAAGCTGTCCCCTGGACAAACAAAACACAATACTATAATTAAACATTATACACTATAGCTAATTAAATTGAGGAATACAGTCTATCCCCTATGGCAATGCATTAATTAAAAAGTGTCAACAACAAAATAGATGTGTTTTTTTAATTTTTTTTTTTTAAATTTTTAAATAGTGGAATATAGGCAGAATTTGATCTTATCAAATTGAAATAGAAAAATATATCATTCTAGCTGAAAATTTGAGTTGGGGTTGTTCAGCCTGGAGAAGGCTTTGGGAAGACCTCATAGCAGCTTCCAGTGCCTAAAGGAGGGCTACAAGAGAGATGGAGAGGAACTTTTTACAAGGGCATGTAGAGGGGGAATGACTTCAAACTCACAGAAGGTACATTTAGATTAGATATTAGGAAGAAATTCTTTACTGTGAGGGTGGTGAAGCCCTAGCACAGGTTGCTCAAAGAAGATGTGGATGCCCCATCCCTAGAAGCGTTCAAGGCCAGGTTGGATGGGGCTTGGAGCAACCTGGTCTAGTGGAAGGTGTCCCCATGGCAGGGGGGGTTGGAACTACATGATCTTTAAGGCCCCTTCCAACCCAAGCCATTCTATGATGCAATAAAATGAGAGAAAAAAATCCATATGATGAATTACACATTCAAAATAACTAACAAATTGGTTCCTTATTCTGAACTTCTGAAACTAATGCTTGTTTTTTCCAGAGAGCAACAGAAAATTTCTGTGTTATCTAGAAGCTGATCTAAGGTTTCTTGGCTTCTATCCAAAGGTAAACAGGCAAAAAATTATGAAAGACTGAGTTGTGCTAAAGTGTAAAAAAAAAAAAAAATGCCCAAATCAGTTTCTTTACCTTCATCCTTCCAGTAGCATTTGCAATCTGTGAACAAAGTAGCAAAGCTTTTTCATTCTTCAAAATGGCCTGTGAGAATTGTGGGGCTGAAACACTTAATTACGAAAGTTGCTTAAAAACCAAACACAAGAAAAATAATAGTTCAGCCCTTGCCTTACTGACAGGTGAGATAACAACCATTTCTGGTACCACAAAAAACTCTCAGATAGACTGGCATTTCAATGGAAGGAAAAACCACACCAGCCCATATGGCTCCCTTAAAACAAAAGCCTCCCGGGTTCATGACCAATGTTTCAGTCAGCCTTTAAGTAAGAAAAAGCAACAACAACTGATACTGGGGATTTACTGACAAGTGTCATGAATAATGGTGACTGTTTTAGAAAAGACTGTATAAAAATTCTTTCACTACTGTACTTTATCATATATGTGAAAAATACTATCTTCAAACTTAAAACAAAATCATCTTCTCAGAACTGATCATCATGACCAGAGCATGGAGCCTAATCCAACTACCACTGAGGCATGGTGGAAACTCTTCTAATTCAAGTAAGAAACTTGCACACAGACACCACCTCCCCCCATACTCCTGCTACTTACTACGAAAAATGGAGGGAATTTTACTTGCAAAACCTTTAACCACCAAAGGCAGAGTTCTGCAATGCAGTTGAAAGCACCTTACACAAAGGTTAGGTTACCATTTTTCTACCAAAAGATCAGAACCTCTAAAGCTGAATGTAAATAATCCATTATTAAATATACAATTCTGGTTTGGTGGCCACTATTACAAAACCGGGGACTAACAGTGATTTCAAAAGACTCTGAATCAGACTTCAAGAGTATATCATTCTTCACAATATTACATATTTGCAAGACCAAAGACTTCACACAAGTCTTTACAGAGAAATCACAAAAATAGGGAAGTGATTCACCCTGCTTGAAATGGTTGACATTTAATTTTTGCCTTTTAGATATTCAACCATTATCTACCACCTTCTATAAAATGTAAATTGGTATGTATCAGAAAAGCTCCAGCATGGTTTTGTGGTGTTTTTTCTTTATATATATATATACACACATTGCAGAGAGGCACATTCTTTGTTAGAAATCACCATGAAATTCTTCTGTAGAAACTTGAACACTTCCTTTCACAGAAAATTTTCCATGAACCTACGCTCTTCATGTAAGGCGGTCATGCCATTAAAGTTAAAGCAGTTACTCAGTTTGCATAAAATTAAAACTGCACCTAGTTTAAGATGTATTTTCAAAATACATGTGTCATAAATGTCACCACAGAAAAATAAACAAGATACTTCTTTTGCAGACTGGAGAAGGAAACTATTCCTTCCAACATTCTATTAAAATTTAATAAGGGCACAAAAGGACTTTCAAACTGTTAGTCCAGAATGATCTAGCTACTCTAACAGTGCAAAGAACTTACAGTAACATCACAAAGTAACACCAGCTCTTTCAAAAGGACTCTAAAAATTGTTGCTCATTGCTTAGATTGGCAGACATCCAACATGTCCACAACTGGCAGCAGAGTCTACAGTATTACAATGTTATTGCTGCTACTGTAATGCCAAGAAATGAGGTTGTGACGATAAATTTTCCCACTAAGCTGTAGGGAACTCTACTTCATTTGAACAGGTATATTATTTCTTAGCTTTCTCATAAGTTCCAGGAAAAAACAGAGAAAAGTTATCTATTTGTTCTTTATCCTGTAGAAACAGTGGATAGCAAAATGAAGTGTGAAATTAGCTGGCTTTGGGTTAGTTGGTGAAAAACGTGTGTATCAGTTCAACTTGAGTTGAGCTGCCTTGGTTGGTACCAGCTATCTGTAAAGGCTGGCTGAATGAGACTCCTTTCATCATACAGGCACTGCTACCTTTGCTGCAGTAGTAGAGGCACACTTTGATAGCCAGGACAGCTTCAGCTGCCACACAGCTCCTGGGCAACTGAAAGGGAATGACAGTTTGACAGGAAACATCCTTGATTTCTCCAGTCAGACACTGTCCTTGAAGCAACCACATATTATCTGTAAGAGAACAACAAATGCTATCATTAGGGTATTTAACATCATGTCTGAAACCTACATAAAAATTACAACAAGGGACTTTATTTCCACATGCAGCAGTAGAGGAGATTTCCTTCCTGATTTTTCCAGTTGTGAACAACAAAAAAAGCCGAAGTAATTTACAAGTGCTTTTTTATCAGTCATTTAAAGATGGAGAGACCCACAGCTTTGTGTCAGCACTTCAGGTGTATATATACAGAATATCTTACTCAACTGCAATAGAACTGCAATTTCTCCTATACACTCCTACATTTGTATCGGAGATCTAATATGCCAGGTAAAGTATTTGCCATAAATGCACAAAACTGCAGGCAAATTATGACATTTCCAAACAGCAGTGTTGGTCTTACCAGTGGGTTGGTGCAATTTAGCAATGCTCAGGCTGACTGAGAGAATAAAACTTGAGTTTCACATTTACTTACATACTTGAGAGCATGTGAACTGAAAAATGACTTGCACAATACATACACTTAACTCACTGCATTGTACTCTGTATTTTACTGTGAGATGGATGAAGTGCTCTTTTTGGCATTTTTTAGAAAATACCTAAAAGTTGGCTCTAGAATTTATAAGCTTGAAAAGACAAATTTTACTTGCTTACATTTCCAATTTTTACTAACCCTTGAAGCCATCACACATATCTTGACTTCAGCAATATTTGGGGATTCTGTAGGCCAAAAAGTATGCCAACTCTCCTGGAAACAGCCTACTTGTACTCCAAAATCACAAACTGGGATAAGAAACTACATTAAATTATAAGGTATATAAACAAACTGCAGAGTCTGTATAGTATTTTACAAGCAGAAATATGCAAATATGAATTATAAGAAAGGAGGTTCAAAGTGGTTAGGTATAAATGTATTCAAAATACTTTCTGGAAGAGACAAGAGCCAAAAAAAAGGAATTTCTTTCAGGAATATGCTTTGCCTTCATGGCAAGCTTTCTCCCAGAAACAGACAGTAGGTCTGGAATGAGCTATACATAGAGACAAAGGGCAAGCACCGAAGGGGATCAGTACCTTTTCAAGCCCTCTCTGGCAGCTCATTGCAAGGAAGTTTAAAAAACATAAAATAATGCAGCATGTAATAATTCAAGCCCAAAGCAGTCTAACAGGTGCTCGCCTTTTCTAATATTTGCACTCCAGCTGTTAAATGTATCAACTCTAAATACCATGTATTGCATCACAAGGTCAGACGGGAACACAGGACTGTGAGGGACATCTTGATTCATCAGACTGAGCTCCCCTGTACTGCAGGACATGATGATTTAACCCACTTCCTATCTTAATAACTCCCGTTCAGCTGACAAAACAGCATAGGCACGTTACCTTCTGCTGTGATAAACCAGGAATTGGGTGCTTCTTCATTCAGTTTTGAATCTGGAGGAAGAGTCAAGTTTAATAAAAACTGAATTGTCTGGCCAGGAGCTACAGTTACTGAAGGAAGTTGAACATTTGGTGCGGATTTAGGCAGTTTTGGAAGGTTTGTTATTTTATCCTTTTGCACAGGCAAGTTATCTGGAACATCACATGCTTCAGGCTTCAGGATAGGCAACTGTAAGAAGAAATCAAGCAAAATATTTGTTTTTATTTTTATTTGTGCAGCAAGCAAATGGGTTTTCACAACACAATTACAGTTTCAAAGCTGACAAGGACAAGGAAAAATGACACATGATATTATGGCTATTAGCCTAAAACTTTCTGACAGAGTTCAACAAGACTACAAAAACAAAAGGGAGGACAGAATGTTCTTTTAAAATGAAAACCCCCTGATTAATCCAAATAAAAGCAGTATTTACAATTAAAACCATAAAATCCTCAAATACTTTAGAGTATCCCTTAATGTAACATTTTAACAGTCGCATTATATTTTTACTTTAAATAAAATGTAAAGGTGTTTTCTTCTAACCTGGTGGTAAACTGAGTGCTTTGGTAATAAAATCCAAGATTTTAACTATGCAGATTGCACAGTAAAGTGGAAGGGAGTTTCCCAGAAAAGCCACCAACATGTTATATGATATGAAAATTTAAACACACATTAAGGCTATGTACTATTAAATGCAAGAAACATACAAGAACACAGTTGGAGTTTTATGTCATAGATATATATATTTGTACGTCTATATATTTGAAAAAATCATTACAACATCGTGCCAGTGTAAGACGGACAGGAGCACAGGTTTTTTTAGAAGCTAATACAGCAGTGCTCAATTATGACAGTAGCTTTGATCTGACAACTTGGAAGCCTGCTACGTATCCTGCTTCAAGTCACTGACCTCCCAAAATCGTCTCTTACAGTTTAATTACAGGGCTTGGTAATTGATTCCAACTTCCAACTGTTACAACGTGCTCATGAAAGGCTTTCCATACTGAAAAACTGGGCTGTACTTTTTAATAACTCGTGTTTCTGCGTTACTCTTTTCTAGAGGATTGTCACTTTGTGTTTTCATTCAAAAGCTGCCTTTCCAAAGGCCAAAGCTTTCAACAGCTGTGCTGGGCAATGTTTATTTGCCTGATCATCACAGAACACTGTGAATACAGCTACTGTACCCCAAAGTTAGCTATACCATTTTTGCTAAAGTCTGCAAGAAACACTACTATCAGCCTGTTGAATAAGTATTTACTTGCCATGGAAAGAATTTTTGTTTCCAAGTCCAGCACTTTAATCTGATGATTATTTGTGTCTGCAACATACATCAGGCGGCCATTGTCTTCAACACACAAACCTCCTGGCTCATTAAAAGCTGACTGTGTAAAGCTGGAACCAACAACATTGCCTGCTTCTCCTGTGCCTGCCAGGGTAGCACAGTTCTTCATCTTGGGATCTACAACCTTAATCTAAGATAAACAAAGACACAAAAAAAATTCACTGAAAAAAAACCAGCAGCATTTAAAAGTTCTGTATTATCTTATGTCCCACATTTTCAAAGATAGCACTAACTTTTGATTACCTTAACTATGCATCTTAGAGTTATCATTCTTTAACAGGAATGTTTAACCCTCCCCATTCCCTGATGGACTTTACTTCTTCCTTTGGTCTTCACTCAGTGTTCCCTTTCCTAATTTCAAAAGTACCTACCTCTCTAGTATAAAATAGCTTTTTTTTCTGATTTTTGTTTCCTTTCTGGAAACATGTGCAAAACAGTAGGAGTATAATAGAATTGGCAGGCTAACTTCTAGATTATTTTTCTTCTAAAAATTTCTTTTTTTCCCCTTAAAGTAATAACAAAAAACTTAAAATGTTTTATACAATACCTAAAACAAAATATCATTTGCCACATAAATTTTGATAAGCAGTTAGCGTTATATACTTTATTCCTCAAATTAAACAAATTACTTCTCTTTTAGTGCATATAATCAGTGTACAGTTTTAGACATGAAAGCTTATAAAACATCACAAAAAAACAATCACACAAAACAATCTCGCTTATCTCAAAGTTCCATGGAGGCAACTCACAATACTTCTCAAAACTTGGGTGCTTTTTTAAGGGAAAAGCAAGTCCTCTTGTTCTTTCAGTTTTATCAAACCTACAGCATTCCTCACTGAGCACTCCTAGCTCGTTTATTCTAGCTCAGCATCTTTGGGAAGACACAAGGAAAGAGCCTTTAGTCTGAACTGTAACTTGGCACTTTAAATTCACCTCCCCCAAGAGACCATCACATCAACACAAAAGAATGTGACAGCAAAACAATGGTAAATAAAAGGGACCATAGGGAAGGAAGGAAGGAAAGAAAAAGAACCTACAAAGAAACTCGTATAATTAGTTTCCTCAGCTTAACAGAAACAAGCACAATCTTTGTATGGTACTAAAACAATTCTTCATAGGAATACAGATTTCAAAGTCTGCATAAAACAAGTTACTACATGCTTACCTTATGATTATAGGAATCTGCCACATAGAGCAGCTTTCTTTTCTTGTCCCATGTTACTCCTAAGGGATGCTGCAGTTTTGCATTTATGCCTGCTCCATCCACATCACCAAAGGCAAACAAATTCTGAAAATGTATTTTTTTTAATCAATACACCAGATTATTCAATGTTGACATGAATGTAAATGATTGTAATTAAATGGAAATTCACTGACTTAAAAAAAATCAAGACAATTTTAAAACAAGGATATTAAAAACTGGGAAGTGTGGTTGCTAACCATGGAAATGAAAACTCTCACATCTAAGTTATAAATATGAATCCAGCTGGTTTAATGACCACACGATGCTCAATCAAATTGGCTGTTTTAAATATAAGTGAAGTAATTTCTCATCTGAGGAGCAACAATCTGCACTACAACCTGAGCGTCACAACTGGCACACATTTGCATTCCAAGCAGTGAAGTTAAGAAATTGATGGCCATGGAAACTGATTTACCCTCTCACCCCAAAAAGTGGTTCCTCCAGGTCAGGCTTGAGGAATATTAGTAGGGCAGTGTGGGGAAGTTTGAAGTGATTACCAATGGATCTCTCTCTCCTCCTACAAGGTGCTTCACCGCTCCGTCCTTCAGCGAGATGGTCCTCACGGTGCTGCTCTCGCTGTCCGCCACAAACAGGCAGTTCCAGGGATCCTCGGGGGCCAGGGACAGCCCCGAAGGCTGGGCAAAGCCTGCCTTGTGTGGGTACGCATTGTTCCTGTTCTCCTCATTTCCACTCCCAGCAAATCGAATGCAGACTCCTTTCTTCAAATCACTAAAGGAAAACAGGGCCCAGTTCCAATAACGAGTCTGAAATACCTCGGACATTATGCATAGGAAAAAAGCTACACTTGTGAGGTATAAAACCAACTGGACTGCAGCACAAGGAATCATTCAATGCCTTTGTGCCAGCTTTTTTATCACCTCAGTATATCATGCATTACTAGGTAACTCGGCAAATGCAAGGAAAAGTAACATTCAATTAATTCTACGAATGCACCTTACCAAGTCATAGCTGTATAGCAAAAGTAGCATCTTTTCATTTCATCCAACAGATGTGGGAAAAAAAAAAGGCAGACTTTAAAGCACACACGCCTTTGAACTAAATTATTTTAGTTTAATTTGATTAGCTCTCTCTTTGGGGGTTGAAAGCTGTTTATCATGACAAACAGCAATTTCACATGTCTCTCAGCACGGTTGCTTACCTTCCCTTTGGTAGTTTTCCACCTTCCAACATCAGTGCCCATATCTGATGGGTGCCTGCCATTGCTATCCATAAAACATTGTCTTCCTGGGTTCCTGAAACTTTTAAAAAGGGATGTATAAAACCAGATGAAAAAAAACCCACTTTGGAATTGTTTTATAAAACAAAAAAGTTACCAAACCAACCCTGCTGTCCCTCCTACTCCAGCTCATCTTTTGCCATGGGGAAAAAAATAAAAACCCAATCAAAAAAAAAAGGCAGAGCAAGGGAAGTAGAGAGAATATATTTCATCTACCAAAACCCACTATTTTTCTTCTGTTTTCTTTCCAGGGCTATAAAGATAGTGGTTTTAATATCCCTACCTGACAAAGGCGATGTTTCAAATGGGATTTACTCTTTGCAACATTTTGCTATTGTGTCCGTTTCACCTGTTATTTTTTGATTCATACCAGCCAACAATAAATAGGTATCTTTGTTAGGCATGGTTTTGGTGGGGTGCAATCTTGAGGGTTTTTTACTACACTAGTGACAAAATGATATATTCCAAAAAACTACTGGCAGTTTTTTACAGGTTTTGAAAGGAGATCTTAATGAATAGAAAGGTGACATTCAAAAACTCCATTAAAATGGGGACAGTATTATCCTTCTAACATGCCCCATCAACTCAGAGACAACATAAACATGTTTTTTCTAATTGAATGTATGAGTTATTGGAATAACCATTAGCCACTCAACAGAAAAATACCTTCAAGTTGCTCACAGAAACTTTTTACTCACATGAACTTACAAAGCATTAAGTATCTCAGCTGTTCCTGAAAATAATCTCATGGATAATCTTTCTCCCACCAAATATTTTGGAGTTTCAAAATAAAAGCAATGTTATGTGAAATGTTTGCAAGCATTTTCAACCTGAGAAGTTAGTCCAAAAAACCAAAATCACCACCATTCTCCTAACTGAGATCCTGCTGTTTTTGTTCTAATCGTAAATCTTTCCTACACTATACACTGCAAGAAGAGGGGAAAAAAAAGCATTCTTCTGTCTCCAGATCAATTTCCTTATACTGTGAGCTCTCTGCAGAAGTGGTATGTTTTTAATGTAGTTTATCTTCAGCCTTTTCAGTTTCTTGGATCAAGATACAAGATTCCAAGACTGTTATCAAAGTAACCCTGGTGACTCCTTCCTGCACCTCCATGTGGCTTCTTGTTTTTACATGAACTAGAGCTCCAAAATTAAAAGTCAAATTTGCAAAGTACCTAGAAGCCTTTTTTTGTGTGTGCAAAAAAGGTTTGAAAAATGAGTTGCCAAACATACACTTTGTGAGTTACCAGAAATGCTACCAAGGTTCCAACAATGCCAAAAACATTCCAATAATAAAACCCCAGAACAATACCTCCCTGCCCTCCAAAAAATCCCTTTTGATTAGAACTTCTTTCTAAGAGATTTAAATTGAGGAAATGGCCTATGAAATCATTTTACTATTTTCTATACAGTAAATGCCCAGCTCTAGGATTTTTAACATTTCCATTATGCATATCTTGCACTTTTCAGACGTTACTATTCTAAGTGCTCCAGAATGAAAAATGTTAAAATCATTGGTCTATTCAGAAAGTGAGCTTTTTTATCTTGCTATGCTGTGCAATTCCTTCTGAGGGATCTCAAAGAGTGCTTTGTTAATTATTTAATATTCACTTTATCCACCAATTAAATGAAGGAGTAAGACTTGAACTGTTCATCCATCTATCCAACTTACTAATACCATACACTGAAAACTCCCTTGTGACAGCTACGTGTTGAAAAATTAAACAGGTTTCTTACTCTAATTCCACACATTAAAAGACCTTTCAAATATGAGAAAAAGTATCATTATCAAATTCAAATTTTACTGAATATGTAAGATGGATAGAGAAAAGATCTATTCTTCAACTAGAGAAAAAGGCAGTAAAAATAAATAAGAGCTCCATAACTGACATAAATTTTAACTCAACTTTCTACAGGATGGCCATTAGAACAAAGAGAATGGATACAAGAATGGAAACCACACAAGCATACTCAATTGTGGAAAATATGTCAGAGCTTTAATAAAAAAAAATTATATAAACCCAGAAAAGTAAAACCAATGCTTAGAGCTGCACAGCTAAAGTATTTTATCACACAGTGGTCCTCACACTACATATTTCAAAGCTTTATGTTCTGAAACAAAAGACAGAAAAACTTTTTGTTTCAGGATAGAGTAGTTCGAGGATGTCACCACTGCTTGTTATCCTTGCACTGTTCTTGCAGGAGAAGGAGGCCAGCATGTAAAATTATGGTAATGCCATCATTATCATAACTCCTTATCATCCACGAATGGAAAGAATTTATTTTTAAAGAATTTATTATAAAACAACATAAAAGAACAAAGCAGTTCTTTTACATTTATTCAATTAAGCACTACATTCCAACCTATCTTGAGCTGTTTTAACAATCCAGTGTAGTTTCTCCTTATTAGGGTATGTGCTTTCTTATCTTTAGTGCTGCCTGTATCGAAGCGAGGTATGGCTTGCAAATGTGATATACTTATGTTACATGCACTAATATTGAACCAGAGCTCTGAATGCACCAGTATTCCACTTCATATGATACTTCAGTTAGTATATGATGTTTCAGCTCCTGAATGTGCCTCTGCTGTACATTTGTGTTTTAAGAGTTCACATTCCTGTCTGTACACGTGCACAACTTCAAGCAGTAACGCTGCTGACTATTAACGGTGAGTCGATCTGAATGCACAGAAGTGATTCTGTTTTGCGCCGGCCAACAGCAATATCTGTTTGAAGGGATTCCATTCCCAGGACTGCCCACACTTCCAGCTTTCCTATCTGGGGACTGCATGCTTGCTTCCAGTCTGGGAATTAAAAGCCTGGGAATCAAAGTCACGTTTTGTGGCTGGCACCACTGACATTTTCTAAATAGACTGAAGTCTGAAAATATTATTCCTGTCTACTAATTTTGTCTTTAAAGGAAAAAAAAAAAAAAAAGCCAACAAGGAAGAAGTCTGTTGGTATACTCATCCTCTGCAAATTCTCAAGGAGCAAAAAGGGGCTGTACAACACACCCTGCAGTTCACAGACAGGCACACTGCCTCTCTGCACAGTGAATGCACATCTCAACTTCCCTTAAGTCAAGGAAGTTTAGCAAATTAAACGCAAATCTGACTCACAGAACAACTAGAGAATCGTCATTCTTCTTTGGTGAGACAGAGACAGCAAAGCCCCAAAGGCATGCTTTAGCACTGGAAGTCTGGACTGTTACAAGCACACACCATCCTTTTCTGACGACTAAAAATTAATTTCTTTTTTTTCCTCTGCTACCTGGAACTCTTTCACATTGTGTTGCATCACGCAAACAGCATAACCCTTTATGAAATAAAATGCTTCTGGAATTTTCCTCCCTAATTAACATACCTTCTCTCTCACTAAGGGAAATCCTTGGACATAGATATCAAGGGGGCGTCACACAATGAGAGATAATAGGGAGGTAAAAATGATGACTGTAATGAAATATTTTTTATTCGTTTCACAAGTTTTCTAACTCAGGCCTTCTAGCTGTAATGGCAGTAAATATCTAAAAAAAAAATCCAAAGCAGAAGAGACTGCATTTCTAAACATGAAAGAACTAATTTGGGTTATTTACTTGGACTTACTTGGATAATTTTGGATGTTGGGATACATCACTATAACCAGTAAAAAAAAAAAAAAGCTAAGTCTGGTTATATGTTTTACTCATTCCTAATTAAGCACAGTAAACTTGACGGTACTTGAGCACCACAGTTTCCCTTGACTTCCAACACCCAGATTCCACATTCAAAAGCATTTTCAGCATCAAATTGTAACAGTTAAAAAATGTGTCTCATTCTGACTCCAGCATGCATGTCAAAGCCTCTCTAAGACTTGCTAAGGATGTTACTTTCAACAGTTTTGCATCTGGAATTTTGCAGTAAAAACCATATCTGATATCTCAACTAGTCTTTGGAAATCTGATTTGTAGTTTTAGCTTCTTTATCATGACCATACATTTAATTCATAGAACAAGACTACAGACTGTGGAACAAAGAGAATGAGAATCATCACTCCAGGTACAAATATAATAATTTTTTTACAGTTTCAAATCATGGCCTTCAAAATTATTTTAAGTTTGACAACTGTTAAGATGGCAACTCTGCTAATACAAATGTTTCTTTTTACTGCAGAAAGTAATCCTCATCATCATGCATTTTGTCAAGATGTAGATAAATCCAGCTTAGAAAAGTAGTCTGTCAAACTAAATTGTGTGAGACTCCTGTTGAATATCGAGTCACAACTCCCATTACACCCTTTCATTAAGACTTTAGTCTTTGTTTACCAAAGGTATGTTATACTAAAATACTAACATAGATACCTAATTTCTTATCTGTGGTGAACATGTGAAATACTAATAACTTTTGTTGCTATTACTATTCAGCAATACCATAAACCCTGTAATCCCTTAGTTTTGGCTCAGAATTCACTATAAATCTTTCCCTTTACTTTGGCCCTATCTTTAATGAAGTTACTTTTTGTTTGAAATTTCAAGAGTTTAAAAAAAAAATAATTGTCATTTACAGGTAATTTAGGATCCTACTCAAGAAGACATGTTCAGACATAAATAGTTCATGGATGATCTGAGCTCACCCAGGAAGTGCTAACTGCTTACTGCTTAAATGATTATTGTTTTGGGGTTTTTTTTTGGTAAAATTAGGGAAGAATCTCCATGAGTAATTCAGAAAAAAAAAAAAAAAGGAAAAAAAGTGTGTTTGCTCTGGAATGCAGTGGTACTGAATAATCCTCTAGCAGAAACACAGAGAGGAAAAAAAAAAATCTTACATACTTTTGCCTTTTAAGGGCTATAAAAATTGTACCACTCTGATAAGGTACTGTACTTTCATTTAAATAATATCTATGTAAAACTTAAATTGACGTAAAAATTTCCAGCTGGTTTAGTGAAAGCACGGTCAATGCTGTACTTGGGAGTGTCTATAAACACGTTACAATCGTGCAATTTAAGACCAGATTTCGGAATGCGAAACACACGGTTATGTCACCAAGCACAAGTCATTGTCCCATTCCTTCCAGCAAGAATGCAGCTATCAAGAACATTTCACGCTCAAATCAACTGTGCATTAAAGTATCACTTGCTTTCAACACCCACTAAATAAAAATAGAAGGGGACAACAAGAGAAAGCTAAAAAAGCACACAGTAATTTCATAATGTATTTTTAAGCTGCCGGCCCTCCCCTTCTGTTTCCCGCACAATCTGTGTCAATGCAAATTTCAGCACCACCCTCAACAAAGCCAGAATTTAATCCATGGAGTTCATTCAAGAATTTTAATGGGAGGGCAAAATGCAAACTCAGTGGCCACAACTAAAGAAATAAGAGATGACAAGGAAGAATACTGCCTGTCTGAATCCTACCATGTGTTTTGTCTCCATTAACTCCCTGACTTAAAGGGAGACATTAGTGCCAACTTTCTTTTAAATGGTGTTTCACACTCAATCTCCTTGTCTCAGACTTCAGCATCTGTATAAAATGGGGCAACAAAACCCCATTACGAAAATGCTATGCAGATGCTTAAGAGCATGGTACTTAGTAGTATCTGTTCTGAATATTAACCTATTCACGTCCTCATAAAGCTTTTCTCAGTATTTTTAATTTCCTAACAAACCATATATTAAAAGTTTAAACAAACAATGAAGTCTTTTAATTGATCAATACATACTCTAAACTGTATGTAGGAGTAACCATGAGAAATATCAGTGATACAGGAAAAAAATTTCTCTTAAGACTTTAAGAGACTTCCCCTTTAAGATTTCAAAAAAGGTCAGCATAAGCTGTTCAATACCACCTAGTGTAGTACATAACCAGGTTAAACATTTAAACTTCCTTTTTTTTCTCCCTTTCATGTTCCGGATAACGTTGCTCTGGACACTGAAAGGAAACTCAGAAACATCACTTATTTAAAAATTATAAAATCCATATTAAAAAGCTCAACTATAAATCTATCCTCTGAAAAGAAAAAAAAAACCTCTTGCACACAGATTCAGCTACACAGATCTAAGGAAAATGGAAAAGTATGCTACTATTTCCCATATGCTAAGTCAGTTAACACTGAAGTCAAACTTTTAAAATTTGTCATAATGAACCAAAGTTGTTGAAATGCACATTACCTCCTGCAATTTGCACAGAGATAGATATAAACATATGTAAAAAAAGGATATTGCTGTGTGGATGAAAACAGAAATAATTTTTGAAACTCTCAATAATTACTTCACCCATCCAGATGCCTAAATAGACACTGGCATAGCAGCTTTAACACTCAAAACAGGGTACCTAGTTGTAGGACAGCGCTCTGAGAGGCACAATTGCATCCTTTGATATACTGGATAGTAACAGAAGATCCCACTAGACTCAGGCAATTTGTAACTTTGCAATCCGCAATTCAAGAATACAGCTTTGACAAACACTGCTGCATCGCTGACAAACTATTTTGATGTCTGGCAACGAACTTATAGAAATCACCTCAACTCACGACAGTGAAAAATGCTTGTTCAAAATGCACTGCAAGTTATTGAAGCAAAAAAATTCCTGGTTCCTCGTGCTCTGGGACAGACTTCTGTTTGCATTCTACTCAGTATAACTCTCCATTTTGACAACTCTCTCTGGTTATAGCTGTCTAAAGAATTTTGTATTGCTATTACAGTAAGCTGTATTTTCCCCCACTTTATCTGTTTAGCTTATTATCTTCTAAAAACACACCAAAACTTCAAATTGATTTAATCTCTTCTTAACTGACAGTTTATATTGTGTTTTGCAGCAATCTAAATAGAAAAGTGACTAGTAGGTTCTACCTGAAGATGAAAAAAATCTATACTGATCTGAACAGAGTGCATTCTGAAGATCTGATTTTTATGCAAATGCTTATTAAAATTCAGCAGTCAGTGTTAAACAGTGCAGATGACTAATCTTCTATAGATGATTAACTCAGTAAGTATAATGTTCATGTTGATAACAATTATCATATCAATTGACATTTAACAAGCAGAGCTTTCAAAAATAAAAAAGTATCAACATATACTCAATTACTGGCAGAAGCAGCAGAGAGCATCATAAAAATTAAAAGTAAACTTATAGGATACTTTGAATACTTCTGTTAACCAGCTCAAGTTTTCGAAACACTAATCAGTTATTACTCTCTTTCCTGATTTGCAAAACTGCTCTGCAGTAACACCCCCCAGAGATCAGCTTTCTGGTTCAAGATCTCAGGAAAACCATACCATCTACTCACACAAGTCTACTGCTTCACAGAAGGAAAACTGGATTGAAGAAGATTCACCAAAATTCACGCCTGCATTAATAGCACTGTGCATTCCAGTGAGAGTATCTTTTGGGTATTCCTCCTTTCTCTTGCAAGTAGGATTCCATATGCTTGATTTCCATTGGAAGGGTTGCTGACAAAGCCTTTAATAAAAGGCTTTTTTGGGGGGGTAGAAGACATGTTAATAAAAGCGTTCATTAAATTTTTCCTAGTTGCCTACTGAAGTACTCAAGGCTGCTGGTGGTACTCTGCCTGTACTGACAATGTGTTTGTACCAGATGATCTCTCCACTATCAGCATTTATGAACCAGCTCCATGAGTTGGGAGTTGTTCAGCCTCAAGACAAGACGACTCTGGGGAGACTTTAGAGCACCTTCCAGTACCTAAAGGGGCTACAAGAGAGCTGGAGAGGGACTCTGGACAAGGGCATGGAGTGATAGGACAAGGGGGAACGGCTTCAAACTGAAAGAGGGCAGGTTTAGGTTAGATATTAGGAAGAAATTCTTTACTGTGAGGGTGATGAGGCCCTGGCACAGGTTGCCCTGTGTGGATGCCCCATCCCTGGAATTGTTCAAGGCCCAGCTGGCCAGGGCTTTGAGCAACCTGGTCTAATGGAAGTTATCCCTGCCCACAGTAGGAGATTGGAACTACATGGACTTTAAGGCCTATTCCAACCCAAACCACTCTAGGATTCTATGTTCCCTTAATCCTAATATGAGCATGTCTTCCTCCCTCATAACTGACCCAAGATTTTAACAAGTGCTTGCACGTCAGTAAAATGTTATAATTTACTACACT
Source organism: Empidonax traillii (assembly GCF_003031625.1). Taxonomy (NCBI): domain Eukaryota; kingdom Metazoa; phylum Chordata; class Aves; order Passeriformes; family Tyrannidae; genus Empidonax; species Empidonax traillii. The sequence continues at coordinate 105,647 of NW_020956032.1, forward strand.
TGCAAAGACCTTTGTTCAAGGTATTAAAGGTAAATCATGCCACTTCCCCACCCCATTCAAGAAATCTGAACATTGAAAGTCAACTTTTTATGCCTGAAATACCAACCCAACAGTTTTATGCCCCATGAAAGCATTGTTCTGTCCTTGTTAAGAAACTGGCACCTGCATCTTGCAAATTAAATTGAAATGGAAACAGGAGAAAACTGCCTATCAGCTCACAGTTAATAGAACGTGGCAGTTATGAGATGTCAAGTTCAGCTGTGTGTTAAGTGAATCAGAAAAGAAAGCTACTCAAGTCCCCAGAAGCTGATTCTGGCATCCTGTTATGCAAAGATTTATTCTGCCTCCTGATGTTCGCAAGTTTTGTTCTGAGGTATTCCTCTCCTATCTGACTGACTCTACTGTGACCTTGAGCCTAATGATTTTATGTCACCTAAACAGGAATAAACAGATGTCCCCAACTAAAACTATTTTTGTTTCCTAAACTCAAATATTTACAAGTGGTCTGACATGTCTGTACAGTCAAGGAAAGGAACTTCTAGACAATGCTTCCTTCTTGTGAAACGGACCTGCTGCTTAAGTGATCCTGGCATAAAGCACTGGCCTAACAAAAGCAATCACAGCTTCCTTTGGTCCAGTAACCACATAACTTGCCTCAAAAGAATATTTCTTTCATCAAGTAATATTTAAAGATCCAAAGCAGAACTGCAGTTACCACTGGCAATTGAAACCACTGTTTTTTACACTCAGCTATATAGAAAATCTTAATTTTTTATAGCTCAGATTAATACCAAAACAAGCAAACATATAGCAAACAGTCATGCATATGTAAATATGAGATGTTAAAGCTCAACTGATACACTACTTGAACTTCCAAAGACCACATCCCACGGAGAGCTGATGGGCTGTTCTTCTCCTTTTGCTCCACCTTCCTTATCAACACCTTGTATCCCAATGCCTGCTACAGTGGTCACCATCTCTAATTCCAGGTCAACCTACGTGAAGCAAAATAACACACATTGAATACATAAACTCAACTTGAAGTTACAGATAATTTAGGTTAGATGTCAAAACCAGAAAAATTCTAGCAAATACCAGGTATTTATTTACGTAGGAAAATAATTACTTTTACCACAACGCTTGCTGATGGGCAGGGGAGCGTGGGGATGGGGAAGCCACAGGCAGCATGAAAACCATGTGCCTGGAACTCTCTTCCACATGCCACAAAGATTAACACTGCTCTGACAAGATCTGCTCAGCAGTTGTAGAAGAAAGCATCCCAAATTTCTAGATAAATACTTAAATAAACAATGGATGTGGATGTTTCACTTTAAAATTCTATAGGAATTTGATGTAAAAACTCAGATACTGTATCTCCCATCTCCGTATCAAATAATCTGAGCACAGCAAATTCTTCTTTCAGTTCATTTCATGTCCTAGAGCAAAAAATGGTTTTATTTCATTTCTGCAACCTAAATCCCTTTATTTTTTCTTACCCTTTCACTTACTTTCTAAGTGACTTCCAATACCTCCCATGAATTTATCAGGATGATCATGTAAAAAGGGAGTCTTTCACATACGGAATCTTCTAACTTCTGTAGCAGTAAATGCACTCCTTTTGCAAGGTCCATGGTCTGCACAAGCATTTGAAATCATTTCCTGTAGCTATTGTGTTACTTTAATGCTTGGATACCATCATGGCACATTTAGATGAAAGGGAACAGCTTACTATCACGGAAAATGCTGAAGCAATATGATCCAGATCTTCAAGTGTTTCTGTGCTGCCTTTGCTACCTGCAACACTTAATTTCCTGTGGTCACCAGGCTACAGTGGTGAATATTAATAAGATGAGGACTCTAGAGAGAACTACTCTGATCACCAATCAGATATAATGGTGAGGATCTGAGTACAGGATCTTCTGAGATGCACACAGTACTTTCAAATAATAAGGCTACATGACACTGCATCACCAAACTTTACTTTTGATTATCTTAAATTTCACCTAATCAAATGTAAGATCCGATTCCTACATGCTAAAACTTTGCAAGTGTTTAATCAAAAAGAATACACAGGCAGCCAATTCTGATACTAAGGCAGTTACCTGTTATTTTAGAGACCCAAACAGTTAACGGAAGTTTAGATATTCACTGAACCACAGCAGTACAATAACTTTAGATAAGAATCTGATACTACTGGAAGGGAAACAAAACCAGTTTTTGCTTCCAGTACTAAGAATAGATGTTTCTCATAACAGGAAAGTAAGAGTGACTAGGAAAAGAACCACAACAAAACCCTGTTATGCTATAACAAGGAGCCCATCTCATCTTCAATTGACAGGAAGCATAAAAGTATATGCAGCCTTAAAAAAACCCCCAAACCTGCACAACAGCACTTATAAATAAGATACTGGACCAAATTTTCTTCCTGACATTAAGGATATTCAGATAGTAATTCATTTGATCTAAATTTTCACCTGTGTAAGTAGAATACAGTGTGAGATTAAATTTTTAGTTTCCTTATGGAAAATTTACCTTCCTAATAAGGTGATTTTCTGTATCAGCCACATAAATAACATTATTTTTTATAGCAATCCCTTGTGGTGAGTTGAAAGCTGCCTCTGAAAATCTTCCATCTCTCCTTCCACTGTTTGGACCTATAAATAAAACAAAGCAAACTCGAAAGTAATTTTAATAAAAAGCCACCTTAAAGTGCATACATTTAAACCTTCAAGAGAAGTACTTATTCTAAGAGCTGCTTTCACAGTGCCTTATACACTTCACATCATCACTGTTTTGTGTAGTGTCATTTAAGTCACTGTGATGTGTAATTAAAATAGCCTGGTGCTATTGAGTTTTGAACCCATTCTGAGTAAGTTCTCTCCTTCTTTGAGCTCATATTTCAGAGAAGTCTTAGTAAGGTTCTAAATTGTTCTAGAGAGGTCTAAATAGGGTTCTAAATTGCACTAAAGGACAACAGCAACAATGAAAGACAAAGAACAACAGCTCTTTCATTCCTGACTACATCAAAACAAGTCGACAGGAAAAACTTTAATTTCCAAAACTCAATTTCATTTCATTAGTTTAGATTTTGGTGTAATCACAAATGAAACTAATATCTGATTAGTGACATTTTCTCATTAATAATAATAATAATAATTAGGTAAAAGACGACATGGAACTAATTACACAAAAGAACTGCAAGAACGATGGAGTGACAGTCTTCTGCATAGAACAATCAAGAAACAGAAAGGAACATGACCTGAATATAACAGTGTGAAGGTAAGCATCGTATTTCAGAGGGAGTAGCATTTAAAGTGCATTAGCAGTATATGTCAGCAGGAGACATTTAGGCATGAGTTATGTGTGTATCATGATTTATGATGCAAATACAACAATTTCAACCTTTGTGCATGCCCACGTTTATTGCTGTATTATCAACTTCATTACATTATTTTCTGCCCACTGAGTCATTTAACTGAGTCACTGAAATACACAAACTTTTACAACCCACTGTCAGAAGTCCATTTAGACCTTAACAGATATGAAGGACTGAAGTACTGGTGTATCAGATTCCAGTAGTTCCCCTTGTAAGCATGAGGGTGCACATCCCCAGGGAACGGGATAGCACAGAGTGTGGTACCATTTGGGAGGTTAGGACACTCTCTCTGAATTCCTGTTTAATGACCATTCCAGAACACTACTGAGTAGCCTGTGGGCAGAGATTCATCTCACATATCAAGCAGCAACCAAATTCTCTCACTTTTGCCATAAGAAACTCTGCCTGTACTTCCTACAGGAGGAGGGTATTTAGAATAATGCCTTAATGATAAATCAGGTTAACTTGGATAAATACTCCATCTACCCCAACGCATTTTTACTTCAAACAACAAGAGATTTTTCCTTCCTTTCTTAAGAAACTGCAGTGCTACTGGTATTTTTATGGGATTTGTAGGATCCTGCCATGGGGCAGACATTAGTCAGCATAAGACTAAGTAATATAGGACACATCGGCACACAGGTCATGATTCTCAGACATAAACGAACCACTGTTTTCAATAATTTGGGGATTTGACCACTTCCTAAACCTGTCTATTGTGGTTGCTCATAGATGTACTGTCCTAAGAGTTACGTACATGGTGCGTTACGATGCAACTTTGAGCACTTGAATTATAATTCAACCTTCTCTTCTTCTGTTGGAAAGAGAGGCATTATGATCTGTCTTATCCCTACCTTGCTGCTGGATGTGGATGTAACATCCCTTATATCTAAAACCATTTGTAACTCTCTCAGAAGAATACAAAATGCATTTTCATAATTCATATTGGACAGCACATGAAAACAGGAACTTTAGTCAGCGAAGCAATGAAAAAAAATTAGGCATCTCAAACAACATTGCATTAACAGAGTCCCAGACTGATGGTCTTACACTACATCCCCCCCAAATCAAGAGAAGTGATTTTAGGACAAGATAAAATTCTGGCAATACTTATAAACTGCCAGGTCCTTCAAGAAAAGAATCAGCCTACCAGGCCTAGTGAACATCCTCTACTCCTGAACTGAAATTATTATGATAAACTTACATATATATACACTCTTACCTCCAATAGTGTGTAGAATTTGTCCATTTTTACGAGTAACCAAAATCCTATGGTGTCCAGTGTCTGCTATCACCAGCCTTTCTCCTGAATTATCTACAGTCACTTTGCCAGGAAACAGCAGAGGAGAAGGTGGGAGGGAGTCTCTGTACAGCTTTATTCCAATGTTGTTATCTTTGATTTGTCCTCTTTCCTTGTAGAATTTCAGTGTTATAGAAGTAAATAAAAACAATTTCTCTCGGTGTCCCTCTCCAACAAGTGAAAACAGCATATTTCCACGAGGCCCAAGGATGACCAGGGTTGGCCAGCAGGACACTTCTAGCTCATGCCACAGTGTTGCATCTGCATCGTTTACTACAGGGTGGACAATGTTGTACCTCAGAACGGCACTTTTAATGCTATCCAGAACCTTCTCATTTGGGAATTTCGCTGAATGGACACCAACAATAACAAGACCATCTGGAAGGAAAAATGAAAAACAGTTATCTCACAGTGTGACTGACTGCATTCTGGGAGGAGAGAGAATCTGAACAAACAAAAAGCAACTATGTCTCAGTAGGAACACAAAGAACTACGTATAGAAAATACTGAAACTCAGAAATAACACTTGAGTAAAATGACAGAACTTTAGGACCATTACTTCCCCAGCTGGTTGACATTTAGTATGTCATAAACTGTTCTTAGTTCCTGAAACTCTACATATTAAAGTAGAAAATACTTTCAAAATAACTATGGGTAAGTTGTAGTTAAAGTGGTACTCTCAGTTTTTTTCAGATGCTTATGACACCTAATTGCCTTCTGATTCCTATACACAACTGTGGTGTTTAATTTTATTCCACCGTTAACTGCGCCCACAAAAATAACATTGAATTCTGGAAGTCCAGAATTACCTTGATATATCTATCTCTAGATAAACAGTAGAAAAAATAATGTATAGGATCCTGAAATCAACACAGTATTCTCTATTTCAAACAAAAACGGCAGTGCTGACAACTGTGATGAAATGACAAACAACACCTGTTACAAACCAGGCAGGCTTGAATATAACAATTTCACAGATACAGAAGAGTCACTATAACTGATACAGTCTTTATCACCTCCACAGTTGCAGAATGTTGCAATATCAGACAGCTGAAGTTGTACTATCATTAACTGCTGAACTCCAACCACCAGGTCAAATATTTTAACTGTAAAAGGACCAGCACCAGGGCTTATATTTGTCCTTCAAAAACATCATTAAAGCTAGAAAGACAATTCCATAGTGAACACCTGAGTAACACAATAAGTTATCCTCTCATGAAGAAAATTCTTTTGGAAACTGACGGATGCTGTGCTGAGAAATAACAATATGCACACCATTTAAAACACTTTATTTGAGGGATTATAGCAGAGCACAACACTGGATTTATGCCAAGCTATTTCTGAATATTAAAAAGTACTTCCTCTTATAGAAGTAATTTCTGGACTGCTGATAACATGAACTGAATATGCACTGGGGTTTAAAATAACTTTCTGAATGCCACTTGAAACACAGAAATAGCACCACTGAAGATAGCAGCGAGAACATATCAGATAAAGATGCTGGGCGACATTTAATCCTATGGAAAGCAGTCTTCATTTTGAAACAGATCTCCTGAAGTTCCAGACAATAGAACTATGGCACATATACTATGATATATATAATGATTCAGGATCACCCTGTACAGCCTCTTGTGTTTAAACTTATCATGCCTGATGATCACATTGCTTAAGATTCAACATACTCCACATAAGAGGGCATTTGAACCACATAAAAAGTAATCAGAGTATAAAAAATGCATGCACACAATGTACAATCAAGAAATTTATTTCTTATAACTGAGAAAAAAATAGGCAGTATTCCTTCAAATGCTCAAACAAGAGATTAAAGATCCAAATGCATTATGAGACAGATGCTTTGCTAAAATAGGATGCTTTGTTCTTCCAACTTTTATCTCTCTCAAGTTTCTTGAGTCAACAACTCTCCCCTTCTCTTTCTCCTAGTGATTAGTAATTCACATTTACCTTGGGTGAGGAAGACGCACACTGATATAAATCCATGTACTGAAGTATTTTTCTATGGTTAAAAAACCACAACCCTTACTGCCTTAATATATTTTATCCATATTACTGTAACGTTAAGACTTACACACTTAGCACTGCAAAGAAAGATTAAATAATTCTGGAAGGGTTGATAAAAAACCCCCATGAAAACAGCAGAAAAGGATCAAAAGGTAGATCTATAGTGAAAAAAACACCCAATGTATTTTTCTCTTTGTTTGAACCATCAAGCACCTTAATCTCTTCCTGAATCCAACTGCTATACTCTGCTTCCTAATGGATTAAATTTAAGATTAATGTTCTACACACCTGCTCTTCTTTCCCTTTACCTCCACTTCCACCCCAAGTCTCTTTTTTCTTACTCTGGTTCCTGCAGGAACAGGATAGCTCAAATCCAAAAACAACTTACAAGGGTAGTTCAAATACAAAAATCGTTTATCACCATCAGCAAAGTACTTTCCTCAAGTAATAATAACTCCTATGACAGGAAGTTTAATACAAGTCAAAGAAAAAAAACATGTCACCAGGTGGACCTCAAGCTCAGAGTGCTGCAGCCTCTTCTACACCAGTATAGAGATGTACAAGCAGTTTAAAGAGAAAGCTTGGGGGGAGAAGCTGTTAAAATGAAAATTTTGTTATCAGCCAATTAAACAACCTAGCCTTAAATAAGAGCTATATTAATTCAATATCAGTATACTACAAAATATTTATAATTTAAAGATATTGTTCTTTATATGATCAATATAATCTTCTGAAATCTCAGTCTAGACCTTTTTCCCAATGTGCCTGATTATCCACAGCAGTCCAATTATCATTTGCTAATCACCTTCCACTTAAAACTGACTCCCTCCCAAAAAAATGCCATGAAGGTTTTTCTTTGTTAGAGAAAGTTCCTAATATCTGAAACATTATACCACATTTCAATTTTTAACAAAGCAAACAGCTAAGCTTTCCAAGGTAGAAAAATCAGTTTGAGTCTTCTGTGAAGCGCAAAGTAAATGTATGTAAAGGACTGTAAATGCATGTAAATTTCAAGGATATTGCAATCTCTTTTTCTAATGAAAGGTAGCACATGAAAATAAATGCTGCCAAAATAAATCCTAATCAGAAACAGCAATGGAGAATCAGACTTAAGGATTTTAAGATAGTTTTATTTACTACATATAGTACAAGATTTTTAGGGCTGAAAGTAACACTGTTATTTATCTTACAGTTCAGTCTGTTAAAATATCCATGATAAGTGAGTAGCTGACACACTACGTAAAACCATAGCTTATCTCTGACAAGTCATCATGATGACAAGAGACTGCATTCTAAATAGATATTACCCTGCATTTTTATTCACTCAGAGTGAGAGACAGGTCTCATTTCAGACATGACTTTAAAGAGCATAATTTCCCCTCTAGAATACAGGACTATATCCATACTACCACCTTTACTATATTCTCAGAGCTGCTTCCTCAATCAAGTACAAAAGAGTTACGTGTATTAACTTTGAGCTTCTATCTTACATCACTGAGTAGCTTTTTGCAAATATCCTTAAAGACATCAGATTTTAAGCACACATCCTGTTTGTCTAATTATACAGACACAACAGAATGCTTTATTTAACCCTATTTAAAAATGTGACGGAAAAATACACAGTCACCTTTTTTAGGCTACTTAAAAGATTAGAAGACATTTTTAGACGCCCCTGAAATATTGCCAGGAGTTCAGTAACCACCAACAAAGTGACTCAGCTACACTGCCTGCAACACTGCCAGGAAATTCTGTTCCAAGCAAGCCAAAGCACTTTTACCTTTATCAGAGTACTGGTGCTCTAAGGCGTGGAGATCAGGCAGCAGGTGCAAGCAATTGATGCAGCAATAAGTAAAGAAATCCAACACCACAACTTTTCCACAAAGGTCTTTGTGAAGAGAAATAGGACCTTCGGTGTTCAACCACTGTAGATCTGGAATTCAGAGAACCGTGATACCCAGTTAGGGGAAAGGCAGACACTTATACCTAATTTACACAACACCACACAATGCCCCTGGTACATTTAATGTCAAAAAAAAAGAGTTTGACATCCCTTTCTATGCAAATATAAAAGCAAACAAAAAGTATTTATCCAACTCATCCTTATGTCCCACAATTCTTCATAAATATTATTAAGATTTACTGTAATATCAAAGTGTAGTTATAGCTTTAAACAGGTACCTTTTAATTGAAAGAACATGCAAGTCTCAGAACAAATTTCACACATTTTAAAACATGATTTAGATTATTCAACTCCCAGCACCATCACATGGGTAGCAACCATTTCAAACTCACATAAAAGCTAGTAAAAGTTAGAAAGTGTTAGACTCTTAATGATTTTTCCAACAGTTTTGTAAAGAAGTGATTTCAGAGATCACTGAAATATTTTTGCACTTAAAGACTTGATCTTGATTTCCAAAGTTTGAAAATGACAGGTATAAATTATTATATGGAAGGGAAGAAATACAACATTTTCAGATGGACTCGGCAGGACTCATGGTAATTTATTCTAACAACTTGACACAAGACAGGAAGGCATTCTTTCCTCACTGGTAACTGATATTCCTCTGATCCCATTAAAACCTGTTAGGTATCAAGATAAGGAATAAATATCCTAGAATATGGTCTGCCATTATTATCCCTTAACATTTCTGAATATCTTACGGGGAAAAGATAGATGTGATACAATGTTAATATGAACTAAGTTTCTGAAGGCCTTTTCTTAAAAAATGAATGTTGAGTAACATAAAAATCCTCAAAAGTTTCACTGACAGTTTCAGCAAACCAAGTTTTTGCAGCCCCAGAAGTTATTCCTGCTGAAGTCAGCAGGAGGCTGTTGTCTGTTTCACAAAAAGGAAGACTGATCTCTACTTCCATATACTTATAAACATAAATGGATGCACATACATTTAGCTTTGGTGACAATAATGAGAATAATTTATCAAGTGTATGCATTGTTTCCACGGTGTAAGGGCTTTACTTTTTAAAAGAAAAGGGTAGTTTATTTTGCTGCATTGCTCCCCTTTTCACTAGAACTAAAATACCTTTTATTAAAAACCACTTGAAATGCAAAATGTTGGCTATTCATTTGAGCTCTTTTTAGGGGAGAAAATAAGTCTTGACAGAATACAGGAAGTGAAACAGTATTTATCACAATAGCTAAAATTCAATTCAGGGGTCCAAATCTACACAGAAAGAACATTCCCTTTGCTTCAGTGGTTAAAACTCGTAATTCATTTCCACGATACATGTGATTTTAACCTGAAGTTCATTTCCTGAGGTCTCTGGCAGTCAGATGTGAGCTCCCACAGCTCCAGAGAACCTCACTAAGGTTTAAAGGACTATGAGCAGCACTTGCAAGATCCTACAAGGTTTAACCCTTGATTTCATCCTTGGGAAAAGAGATACAGAAACACATTAAATGTGTGAAAGGGGCAAACCACAGAAGGAGGGTCAATGACATCTCCAGCACAATTTGTATGATCAGGGACATGGAAACTGACAATCAGGGACATGGAAACTGACAGTCAGGGACACTGAAAGTGACAATCAGGGACACGGAAACTGACAATCGGGTAAGTCACGGGGAGAGAAAGAGCTGGGGAACATCCTAAGTAAAGGATATTCTGGGAAACCAGGAGAGCTCAGGAGAAAGCTGGGAGTTAGTAAGGTTCTCACTATGACCAGAGGTGACAGATACCAATTCACTGTACAGGTGGGAAGAGCTTTATTTAAAAAAAAAAAAAAAAAAAAAAAGAAGAAGAAGAAGAAGTAAATTAATGAAGCTAGCAGAGGTTTAGAAAAGCAGGGCAAACCGCTCGCTGCGGGAGCCGGAGCTCCGCCACCTCCCCGGGCAGGCCCCGGGCCGCGCCACCCACCTCCGCCGAGCTCGGGCACCGTCAGGTCCCGCTCCCGGCTGTCCACCTTCTTCAGGTACTGGTAGACCAGGTTCTCCTTCTCCTGGGCGGTGTCGGCGTCGAGCAGCGCGTACTCGAGCTGTGTCTGTGCGGGGAGCAGACCCGCCAGCCCGCCCGCCGCCATCGCCTCGCCCGCCCGCTGTTTACGGGCCTGGCGCTTCAGCGCCGCACATTCGGCACCGCCCGCGGCGCCGGCCGGAGCGCCGCCGTGGAAAAAGGAAATAAACTGCAAAGCACAGGAATGCGGTAACGCGTCTGCCCTAAAGCGGGACCCCCCTCGCTTATTCCCTGTTTTTACATATCCTTGGTATCCACAGCAGCACATTCCCGAGGGGAGCCCGCCGTGGGGATTCCCGCGCGGCAGATTCAACACAGCCCGCCTTGTCCCGACCGGCGGCTTCTGTGGTGTGTAAGGTGTGATGTGAAAACTGAGCTGAGCCGGGACTAAGCCTAAAACAGCAATTTAAACTCTGGGATTTTTTTTTTTTTTGAGGGGATACTACGGGAGAAGAGGAAAGTTGAGCGATAGCCGCGGTGACGAACCTGCGGGAGCGAATGCGCGGCGGGGAACGGGCGGGGAGGCGCCTGCCCGCCACCCGCGGAACCGGCGGGAGCTCCGAGACACCCCGGGAGCATCCCGGGACATTCCAAGGGACAGCCCAGGATACTCTGTGGGCACCGGGGCACTGCCGGGGGAGCATCCCGGGACACCCCGGCGGCGATCCCGTAGCCGAACCTTTTCGTCGTTTTGTTTTTAGGTCTCCCTGCTGGGGATCGAGGTGTGCGGGCTGCCCCTCCCGGGGCCGAGTAGGTGCTTAGGAGAGGGAGAGAGCTGGAGGAAATGGTTCGTCCTGCAAGCCTTGGCAGACTCGGGTCCTCTTTATCAGAAGTAGCAAATCTTCAAAGAGGCGCTCATTGAATTATTTTTTTTTAGGATAGGATCCACCATGCTTCTGTCCCGTCACGGATTGCTGCTTGGTTTGTGGCCCAGTGTTGATTTTTTAATATGGGCTTCTGGGCCTTTTCCTCGTATAGTGAAGAGAAAATATATTAGCGGGAGGAAAGGCAGATTTGTGAACTGTTGCTTAAAAGAAAGGGGTGTATTTCCTTTGTTGCCATGTCTGAAGATGCTTTACTGGAAGAGGAGGACATCTGGGAGTACAAATCTATTAGGAAGCAAAAGCACCAAGGGAATTCACAGAGCGTCTCTACACCTGTGCAGACAGTAAGTGATGGCAGTGGTAGGCCAAAAAGAAAGAGAAATAGGAAAAAGAAATCCGTGGAAAAAACTGATACACCGCAGAAAACCAAGCAGAGGGCACGGCCAAGTCAGGATGCGGATCAATGTAAGGATGACAGTAGTGAGCACTCCCAGGAAAGCGTGAGTAGCCTGACGGAACAGAGCTCACAAAAGTCAAAGCCCGTGCATGATGGATACTGTCCCAGCTGCCAGATGCCTTTCTCTTTGCTATTGGTCCAGACACCTCAATGGCATGTCGATGAATGTTTGGATACTCCAGGATCCATTGAAAAAGGTATGAATAGAGTAAGAAACAAAAAGCCTTCAATGAAAAGTTAGAGGCTTCTCACGTAATGTTACTTTAAACCTTGTTTTTCATATTTAGCTCAAAATCTGAGATGGTAGTTGGTATGATTTTTTAAATGTTATTACTGATCAATACTATTTTTTTTTTAAATTTTTGCGTCTTTGTGAAGAATGTGGAAACCTGACATGAAAATCTAATTTCAGAATCTAATCTCAAAACTCTGAGAGTGGGGATAAAGATTCATGACTGTTTATCAAGCTCCAAGTTTTAGTAATTTCCTGAAGAAGGAGAAGTTGCATATTTGCATTTGTCTAAGGACATCTGGAACCTGAAATACACTAATTTACTTGAAATGTTAGCTCCTGGCCCAGTGTGATTTAGAAATTTTGTACAGAATTTTACATGAGCATTCTTGTATTGTAACGTAACACAAGGTAAAGTTTTGTTTGGAGTTCTGTACAAGAGGAATAAAACTGACACATGCCAACTTCAAAACAGAAACATACCAAATTATAGTTCCAAGGGGAAATACCATACATATCTGAACAGATTCAGGTATCCAAGTTATGTACTTAGTACACCTCCTAACTTCTGAAAATCAGAAAACATACAGCCAGGAAACTTGAGTAAAGGCTGCTTTAGGTGATGCAGTCACTTTCCTTTTTATATCTTTGTAACTTTCCTTGAACCTTCTTCTTCAGAACATTGACGTGCAAGTCCTTTAACGATGATTTTGGCAGCTGTTTTAATTTAAGGCAGGTGTGTTAACACCTCACTGCCATCTTCTACACCCATAATTAGCAGATGGAAACTTCTTGTGATTGATTTGTGCATTCACCTTAAAACCCTCAACAATTAGGCTAGCAAACCCTCAGCATAAAAACGCAGGAACAGCCATAATTTTTTTTTCTGGCATCTCAATGCTGAATATTTTTTCATGTAAGTAAATACAGGACTCTTTTCTTTTTTTTTTAAAGTTATGTGTAACCTAGCAGACAATTTGTAATGGAATTTCAGGTTGACTCAGAACTGAGATTTATTTCAAAACACGTCTGGTTTATTTGTTTATTATTTATAGTTTAAACGTTTGGCCTTTTCTGGTGCTAATTCTCTGAGCTTGTTGCTTGTATGTGGGGCAGTTCAAAACTAGAAGGTATACAATTACCTGAGCACAGCATTGAAACAGGCTTAATTATTTTTGCTGTTAAGGGGCTGTTAATTCTTGTTAATTCAGGCATAGTGCTGTATTAGCTGCAGGAGCTGTTTGGTTTTAAGTTGGAAGCATTCTCATTTCCACCCAGCTCAGGGCAGGAGGCCTTGGCAGCTTGAAAATTCCTTTTTAACTTGTGCCTTCTCTCCTTAAATAGCTGTATTTATTAGAAAAAAGGTTTTAAACTGTTTGTCACTTGTAATTTTTATTTTAATAATTATGCCAGCTATATTTGCAAAGATATTAACGTTTCATCTCTATTTCTCTTCTCATAGAGTGTCCTGACGGTTTGCTGTGTACTTCCACTATTCCATCCCACTACAAGCGTTACAGCCATTTTCTGCTTGCAGCAAACAGAGCAGGAGATTATCTTGTAAACTCCTCAGGAAACACTTTGGAGATGCAGATGACATTTTCTGCTGCTGCAAAGCCCAGCTGTTTCCCAAGGCATGTGGAGGAAATCTCACAGAATGAGAAACCACCTAATGATACAAAACCTGTCCCAAATGATGACTGTGCATTGATGGTACAGAGCTCACCGCAAATGAAGTCTCCCAATAGAGTCAGTGAAAGTACTTCCTTGTTTGCAGATGTTCAGAAACCTCAACAGGCATTTCAGCTTACGCAGACCACAGATAATAGCTGTAAATTTGAATTTTATGATTTTGCACCCTCTCAAGAAAGCGAAGCAGGAGAAGATCTATGTAGTCAGAAAGGTGCAAGTCAGCCGAGTCTGCTGCAGTCAAACGTGGACTTCAATGACTATGGCATTTCTTACTCTCCACTGAGTACTATTGAGGAAAGTGAAGAGGAAACTGAGGAAGAGAAGGAGAACGTAAAAGTGTCCCAGAATAAATTATTCGAAGTGCAGAACTTGGAAGATGAAGACTCTAGTTCTGAGGAATTTAAAACACTTGATGAACTTCTCTTCCAGAAGAGGCCTCAGTGTGAGCATAGCGAAACAGGAGATTCTGCAATTGAAAAAACCCTCTGTGAGGAAGTAAATACATTGAACCATCTGGATCATCAGCAAGGGGTGGTAGCCAGTGGGTCCTCTTTTACTCCTAATTGTGAGGAGGCTGAACAGCCAGGATTGGTTTCCTCTGATGCCAAAGCAGGTAACACAGAGTCAGGAGGTACTGGTGCCTGTTCTTTGGGTTCTGCATACACGAGTTTTCCTGAGGCATCATCACTGCCAGACAGAGAAGATGCTGGCTCCCTTCTACCACAAAAGAGTAACGTTTTGAGGGAGCCAAGTAAAATTTTAACTAATACAGATAAAGTGACTGCCAATGCAATTGAAGAAACAGCTCACCAGGAGAGTTTGCAGACAGTAGTGGAGAAAAAAGAAAATCTTAATACAGCTGCTGCGTGCTTTCCCAGCACCAGCTCTAAGTCAGCGGCGTCTCTTTCTGTAGCAAACATGAACATTAAATCCAGTCCTGCCAAAGAACTCAAACAAATGGACATTGGTGTTTTCTTTGGGTTAAAACCCAAAGCAAAAGAGGAAAGTAAAAGAGAGACGTGTTTGAGTGAGAGAAAGCAGATACCAAGTTCAGTAACTCCCAATGGAAAGAGGCCCAGACAGCAAAAAAGGAAAGCTGAGGGGTCTGTGGAAGATGTAGAAGAAGTTACAGAAAGTTCAAGTAAAAATGAAGCCATTGCAGATGTAAGTTCTGGTGGCCGACGAAGGTGGAGAAAAAAATTTAAAGAATTACCTACTACAGATGAAGGACCAAGGAAAAAATACTGCCCTTTCTACAAGAAAATACCAGGTAACCTGCTTTTTGTAGAGGTTAATTAATTTTGGCTAGAGTGTTGTGGTTTTTTCCTAATTTTAGGCTTTGGTATTTTTACTTTAGGGAAATTTGTGTAACAAAATGAAAAATATTTAGATGCCACCAGCTGAATTAGTTCTGTGCACTGTTGGGTGGTTTTAAGAAAGTATAACCCAGTGTAAAAGGACCACTTGTCAGTGTGCTTGTGTTTTAAAAAATACATTTGCAGAGATGCACAGGGGTCTTTATGCAACATTTTTATACAAACAGCAGCTCACTGAAAGCATACAATGGGAAATCAGGCATGTTTCATCTCAGCAGATATATTCAAAGACCCCAGATTGCTTGCTTAATAATGATGTGGTTGCATGCCTTAAGAGGAACGTTAACTGTGGAATAATTGAAGGATTGCAGTTTGATTGCAAAATGCATTCTGTTAAGCTGCAGTTACCTGTTTTATTTTGTGTTAAGAAGTTAGTATTAGATTTCAGTCTATCTGAACTTTCAAGAATGTCATCTGAATGCAGGTAAATGTGTTTTATTTGCTTAACCAGTTGCCATCTGTGTAGGATGGCAGCTGAACAACGTATTTGGGAGGTCTGTGAAAGTATTTGTATGTGGATACTATGTGAAATTTTTATTTTAGTAAGTGAAAATCTCTTTTTCTAACTGTTGACTGACACACAAACCGTGTTAATCTTTAAATGGCTCCTTAAACTGTGTGAAGTGTAACTATTACCTTTTAATTGGGAAGAAAGAAAGAAACCAAAAGCAACATCTAAATTTGGTTCTGAACTGTGAACGTTCACTGACTGCCTTCTCTTCCCTTTTTGCTCTAGGAACTGGTTTTACAGTTGATGCCTTCCAGTATGGAGAAATTGAGGGCTGCACAGCTTATTTCCTTACTCATTTTCACTCTGATCACTATTCTGGGCTCACAAAAAACTTCAGGTTTCCAATCTACTGTAACAAGGTAAGGTTTTTCAAGATTGCTAGATATTGCCTATTCTGCATGCAAATGTAATCATTTCTGTACTGATGAAAGTAAATAGAAAATCATCAGTTCCATTGTTAGGTCAGTTAGGCACAGTTGTTATGTACAGGGGAATCTGCAATTTGCTTGTAAGAAATCCTTACCTTGATGAAGAAGATTAGTGAAACATCCCTGTCTAGAAACCATGCAAATGATCAAGTTTGAAAGGATCTCTAGAGGTCACATAGACTGACCTCCTTTACAATGTGAGTCTAACTTCAAAATTAGACCAAACTGCAGGGAGCCTTTGTCAGCCAAAGTTTGAAAATAGGCCAGATTTCACTATGTTTTCTTGCAACCTGTTGCAGTGCTTACCTGCTTGAAATTTTTTTCCCTAGCGTACATTTGAAATGCCCCTTTTTGCAACTTGAGATTGTAGCTTGGGGTTTTTTTTTTTGTGTGTGTGCTTCATGAAGAAGCATCTGGCTCCATCTTCTCTATAACTCTATTCAAGTGATAGAAGTCTGAAATTAGGTTCTGCTTAAGCCATCTCTTCTCCACATTAAGTGAGTTGTTTTAGCCTGGTCCTGTGAGTCCTGTGCTTCAGGCTGCTCAGTGGCCAAGACTGCCATTAGCTGTCGTATGTCCAACCAGCTCTTTACTTGTAACATGGTAGGGCACCTTACTTAATCAACCCATCCAGAGTTTGCATCAAAAAAAGTGTTTATCATTTACTCTGGAAGTTTCCTGGAATGCTTTTGCCCCTTGTTGCCCTTCCAGTAGGTGCTGGAGAGATTGCAGTTCTCCATTGTAAGATGCAAGGGCCTGTTACCTGGAAACTTCTTCAGTTGTTTAATGAAGGCTTTCCTCACCTCTTCTTGACTTGGCAGTCTGTAATATGTTATTTCCCCTTGTTTTCCTCCTCTTTAATTCCAATCCATAATCTGTTGACAGGCTTTGAAAAGTTTCCTTTCTTAGGACAGCTTTTTTCAGGTTCTTTTTGATAGGTGAAGTGCTACTGAAAGGCATGATTATGGCCAGGACCTTATAGTTTCTCTCTAAGCCAGACTGTCTGGCTTTGAGAGCTTTTGTTTCTGAAACAAACAAATGCTTCTTTTAGATTTTGTTCCTATCCCATTTCAAATCCTTTTCCTCTTTCAGATAACTGGCAATCTGGTGAAGAGCAAGCTTCGAGTCCAGGAGCAGTATGTCCACGTGCTGCCCATGGACACAGAATGTACAGTGGATGGGATCAAAGTGTTGTTGCTCGATGCCAATCAGTGGGTATCATTGCATTTGTTGTGGAAAATTTGTATATATAGAATACTGAAGATAACCAGCTGCACAGGTGCAGTTTATGTTCTCATGATTTTTAGGTTTTCAGTGGATCTGAGAAAGTAAGGGTGGAAATACTTCACACTCCTGAGGTGGCTTAGTAACATGCATTTTTACTTCAGAAGCGATTAGACGTAGAAGCCTAAATTTCTTGCAAGTAGTTAACTCACCTGTTTCAAAAACTATCTTCAAAAATGAAACAGGCTCTTTTGAATTTTAGTTTATTTTGTTTTGAATATGTGGTATTAACCATTCTGAGTGTGTTTTATTAGCCATTCGTAGCTCCATAATTTTATTTTGTTTTGAGTGCATTATATTAGCCACACATAGCTCCATAGTTGTTATGCTTATTGAGGGGTAGAATGATTTTTCTAATGGTCTGGACACTTTGTTTTTGGTGTCTGGTTGGAAACATAGTAATTTGATTGTCAGATACCTTAGGCTTCTGTAGCTTCAACTGACAATAGGGAAATCTTGAGCTAAAGAAAAATGTGGTACTTTGGATCCCGTGAGAGACACAACATTTTTAAAACCGAACTTCAAAGAAAAGCCTGTTGAAATTTGGAACAAGACTTCTGGATTTGGTGGTACAGGGTGAGATTTTGGTCTGTTGCACTGGCACTAACTGGTAATGCTGGATCTAGAGTTCAGTAGCACCAGCCTTGTTGTCTTGTCTTTCTGCCTCTTGGTACCTTATTTGGCCACGGGCTAGAGGAAAAAGTCTCTTCCCTGCAGGATAGATACTGAAATATGGGACTGTGTCACAATTGGTTTGAATATTACTTGGTGTAGGATTTGTTTGTAGTTGGAAAGATAAGATTCCATGAAGTCCACTGAAAACCCTTTCTAGGAATGAAGGAAGCTTTGTTGCTTGTGTGATTTGGACACTTCTCATTTTTTCTATTTGTCTCTCTGATCCTCTGCTTCCATTTAAAAGGCATATATTCCTTAGGTACAAAGTTGAGCTTCTTGGAGAGTTCACCAATTCTGTCATTTTAGCTTTGATTCATGCCAGTTTTTCCTCTTTTGAGATTTCATTTACCCTTTGCAGATGGTTGATATTTAAAGTAGTCCCACTCTGGTTTTCCAGTTTGAGCTCTTGCTCTTCAGGTACCAACTGCAGAGAGTGCAGTGGATTTGCTGTTGCCAGTAAGGGAGTCTGTATCCATAATCATGGAATTCTGAATGGAGAATAACATTTAATATCTGCAAAGAGAATTTAAAAGAAAATGCTTCACTAAATCCTGTAGGACCAAAGATGAATCTGCAGTAATACAACTCCGTTTCTTCTGAATAAGAATGCTGCTTCTCTTTGGAAGATCTGTTTCCCCTTTGAATCAAACAATAGGACCTCAGAGATTGCAACTGAGGCAGCATCTTTGTTGTACCTAGAAGATGGGGCTTGATTGCTTTGATGTTGATGTGTTGGGGTTTTTTATTAATTCTTTTCGTCTCAGCTGAGAACTCAAGTCTAGCTTGGCTATTAGGAATAGCTGCAGAATCCCTGTAGAAATCAGAATTTCTGGCTAAATTAGGCTGCATAGTAGCTGTGATTTAAAATGCTGTTTTGCATACCTTCCTGCTGCTGCAGGGTGGTGTGTCTCTTAAGGCATTTTACCAGTACAGAGAGCTGACAGAACTCATGTGGGGTTTGTTTGTTTCAGTTGTCCTGGTGCAGCAATGATCCTTTTCCGTCTACCCAGTGGAACTGTTGTTCTGCACACGGGAGACTTCAGGGCAGACCCTTCCATGGAGCGCTACCCTGCTTTGGTTGATCAGCAAGTCCACACCCTGTACCTTGATACAACGTAAGTTGCCCTAAAACTGAATTTTTTTTCAGTTTACCCTTGTTCTTTTCAGTTTAGTAAGACTTTATGTCAACCAAATAAATGTAAGTATAAATTACTTTATTGTTTTAACACTTATTTGGTGTTGAATAAAAGCAGATATTTATTAAAATTTCATATATGTGTAGCTCTTTCAACTGTTACGCTGTTACATGAGAATGAAAGTGGGTGGTGGAGAAGATGCTGAAGTATTTTCTCAGATAACCATATTATTTATAAGTGGTATTGAATTCTGGCGGTAAAAACTCACACAATGTTAATCTCTAAAATAAGAGCTTCATGGAACACTGATTTTGTGTGGATTCCACTCTATTATGAAAAGAGGTGTGGAGGAATTCAAAGGGTGAAAGAAAGCCAAATGGTTAAATCAGTTGTCCGGGTTTTCATTAGACCTTTCTCTGACTCATGTTTATAAAATTGTTTTTCTGTGTGTGATGACTAATGCCCAGCTGCAGACTTGTATTTCTGTTCCATATGTTTCTGTGAATGAATAATGCCTTATGTTATGGTTTGTGTGCAGGACAAAAAATAGACATAAGGATGTAATTAGTACGTGGTACAAATATCCAGCTTGAAAGAGCATTTGATATTTATAAAGAAGAAGCTGTAGAATTCAGTGTCAGGGAGTGAATGGTGGCAGAGAAAACGCTGATATGCTCAGTGTAAATTTTGTTGCAACAATTTCACCTGGGCACCTCAGTGTTTCAAGTAGACTGAAATTCTAAAGAAGAATAATGTCTTTTTCATTTATTGTACGCGTGCAGTTTTGAGGGCCTTCTTGGTCGTCTCAAATGTTTTTTGTCTTGTGTAACAAACTGTTACAATTTGTTTCTCTGCCTCAGATATTGTAGCCCTGAATACACTTTTCCTTCACAACAAGAGGTGATCCAGTTTGCTGTCAACATCGCCTTCGAGACAGTGACTCTAAACCCACGTACTCTGGTTGTCTGTGGCACTTACTCCATAGGAAAAGAAAAAGTTTTTTTAGGTACGTAAAAGAAGTGTGCTGGATCAAATAACTAAATAAATATCTAAGCTAGTGTTAAAAAATTCCTTTCTTGAAGATATAAAATGTCGCTTAGTCTGGATGTTCAGGTATTGTGTAAAGAAGTTAAATATATTTAATAATATTACTGTTATTTTTTTAGTTTTCTTGTCAATAAGATTTAACTTTCTAAAAGAAATAGTTTTCTACCATGTTTACATACCCTCCATTTCACCTCAGTGATGTTTTACCAAATAAATATGACTTAGAATTTATCAAGGTATTTCTCTTTGCAATTGTCATACAAAATTCTGCTGCTAACATGTTGGGGCAGAGTTTTTTAAGAACCATTACAGACAGGTTTCTCTTCTTAATTAAAAATTATTTAGTACAAAAATCAGGAATATCTCCAAAACAAGCAAAAAAAAAAAAAAAAAAAAAAGAACTCTTTTATCATTTTCCTTGTCTGATTTCTTCCCAATTATCCTAAAGCAATTGCTGAAGTTCTGGGCTCAAAAGCGAGTATGTCCCGTGATAAGTACAAAACACTGCAGTGCTTGGAGTCAACAGTTGTTAATTCCCTCATCAGTATGGACTGGAATGGTACTTTGCTTCATGTTCTACCCATGATGCAAATTAATTTTAAGGTAAGTTCAGAAAATATTCTGAATATTTCAATAATATAACCAATATATGTTGATTAACCTGCTATTAAACTTCTCTTGGCTTCTCCCAACCAATGCTGTGTTTGGTGCTTCTTAATCTCTTGTCAGATCATATTTATTTAGTGTAGTTTTGACATGTAGCAATACATTGAAAATGAAATGCAATTAAACATTAATAACTTCTCCAAACATGATGTGGTGCTTGTACAAGATAAGATGAGGGTTGTTCAAAGACTTGCTCTTTGGAGGCCTTTTTGAAGTAGATTTATGTAACGACTGCAGGATCCGTCCTATTAGCAATTAATGTATTGTGACACGGAGTCCCCATTTTCAGCCTTTTACCTGGTCAGATGTAGGAAAAGACTAAATGGGCTTTCTGCATGTGAGTCTCTGTTTTGAGGCAGCCTGTGAACACAACCAGCTTCCAAATCTGCTGTCTGATAAAACAGTAATAGGGTTCTCTGTTCTTTTCAGTCCAATTTCTGCGTATTTATAGCCATATTTTCACATTTTAAAAGAACATTCACTCCCTGTGCTGATGATTTACACGGGAATAAGGTTATTTGAAAATCAATGAAAACTCACACATAAACAAATATATGCACTGTAGGATACCTCATATATACACATGCTTTAGTTTTTCCACACGCAATCTTCTCTAGTATTTGTAGCAAAAGCAAGGAAAGCATTTTATTTTAAAACATTGTTTCACTTAAGTGGTTTTCAAATGCGCATTTTGGTTGAGATTTGAGTGAGTTTTTGTTGTTGAGAGTTTCCGGGGGGATTTCTTAGTTAGGAAGGGTGGCCAACCCCCGGGTGTTTCTAAATAGAATACAAAATACCAAATGGCATTAAGGTAAAGCAGCAGACTCTGGATTAAAGGTAACCTGGAAGAAACAGGAAAACAGAGGTTATTTATGCTTTACAAGCCTGGATTCATTTTCCTGTTTTGCTGTAGACCTGCTGTGCCATCTCAAGCAAATCCTTCAGAGCAAGATGGTGTTTAGCTGCAGGACTAGTCAAGGTCAGAGCTGACCTAAAAAGGAGAAAAAGAGGCTATATGATTTGGATGGGAGCTGCAGGAGATGGAACAAAATATCTTAATGTTTTAACTTTGTTCTATAATGTTTTCCATGGTGGGGCAGAAACTGAGTAATGGAAACGTGTATGGGTTTATTTTTAAAGTGTTGTCTTAACCGTTAATCTGTTTTAGTTTCTTCTGCAGATTTCTGGGTAGTTATGTGATGCTGCTGTCACCTGTCCCAGCATGTATCTAAAACAGGAGGTTCTAGATGAATCTGAAGCACGATAGAAGCAATGCCTGCACGCTGGAAAGGGCCAGGAAAGATTAAGGGCGTAGTGATGTAGTGGATGGGAGTTGTGATCTAACAGCAGGGCCCTCTGGACTGGGGCTTTGACCTCACATGTGGAGTTTTTGAATGTGGTCTCGTGCTGTCATTAGTAATGTTGTAAGCTGGGAGTGCTGTGAGGACTTCCAGAGTGCTGAACATCCAGTGGGGCCAGCAGCTAGATGAGTGCCTGGGTGGAATGTATTATCAGTAAAACGTGAAGAGCATTAAATGTTCAAAGATGAGTTCACATGACCATCTAGCTTGCTTCTGCACGTGAGCTCAGCAAAGACAGTATTTAAAAAATAATTTATCTGATCACTTGCAATCCCGTTCTAGTTAAAGAATGGTGAATGATATCATCCTGTTTTTACAGACTGTGTAAATGTTGATGCCATCATCTCCACTTGTATGTTTTTTGTCTTTGGTTGGATTATACAACATATGTTTTTCTTGGTTTACTGGCTCATTACTGGGAAAGCCAGAATTTTTTAGTGATCCTCATCACTAAATGCCAAGGGTTTCATTTTCTTCTGGGTCTTTCCTGCCTCTTCTGTTGTATTTGATCCTTAGCCCCACTCAAGAACATAATCCTGCTTCTTAATTGGGCTAATTTTCTGCTTATGTAGTTTCAGCTATGAACCTACAAATCCATGAAATGAGTAAGCTTTTTGTGTTATTGTAATTACTGTTGGATGGGGTTGGGTTCTTTATGTTCTTTTGTGGTTTTTTTCCTATGTATAGCTTTGGCTTTCTTGAAGAGCTTGTAGAAGATGATATCAAACTTTCTTCACGTGCTATCTTGGTCGAAAAGTGAGATGACATGCTGTACATTCATCTGGTGGATATTCTAAATGAATAACATTCACATAAATTAAAAGAAAAAATAGAAATTATGTCTAATGAATTTTAAAGTAAAATATTAATAAAAATAAACCTTTCATTGCTGAAATATTGCAAGTGGATTTGATATATAAAAAGAAAATATTAAAAAAATAATCAAAGAGATGCGATTCGTCACGGCAGTATTTGGTTTCACCCCAGTAAAATACAAGGGTTGCTGTATGTACTGACAAATGGCTGTTCTTGAATAAGCCAGATGAGTTTAAGTGGTCTTGGGGCTCATGGTAAATTAGATATTTGATCACTTTTGAGTCTTCCTACCTTATGGAATCTGTTTGTGTGTACCTCTGGCTTTAGCGACACTGTAGATAACGGGCTGTCATGGTGATTGAAGTAGGTTGATTTAGCTATGAAGTGTATTTTCCGTTTTAAAAGGATGAAGGTTTAGAACAGTGCTGGCAAAAGCAATAAAAGAAGAAATTGGAATGCGTATTTGAAGTGGACTTGTTATGAATAAACACTGTAGTAATTTGTTTTGGGGAAAGAGGCCATCTTTTCCAAAATGTATGCATGGTTCTTTTGCAACAAACAATTTTTTGTAAAGGTCAGTAGATGAGGCTTCTGCCACAGGAATAGTCAGTGGGAAGTTTCAAGAGAACTTGTCTCTCTGGGTCTGTGGACCTCTTCTGTGTTGCTTAGCTGTAGGATTGAGGTGAGACTGTCAGAAGTGCCTGTGATCTAAATGCACAAATAATTTTTATAAGATTGAAATTGCATCCTTAATATGAATGTTGTTCTCTTGATTTATAACAAAATTTGAAAGCAGATTAGCATTGATTAATATAATAATCATTGTATTTGAAGTACTTTATTTAGATTTCATTAGAGCAAGGGGAGCAAATATGTGAATAATTACCTTAAGCTATGTTAATCTTCCAAAAATGAAGTGTGAAGGAGAATTAGACTGCTATAGTTATACCTTTAATCAAGTGAGAACTGTATTGAGTCATGGCAGTGAGCCATAATTCCTGTTGCTGAATGAAATGTGTTCTGTGATAGGGTTTTTGTTATTCCTTTATGTGCCTTGTTGGATTCTCTATGTTGCTACTGTACATTGTACTGAAGATGTTTTTACATCTGCCAGTGTCACAGGTAGCTTTCTGCTGTCCTGTTTAATAGTTTTTAAGTGTCTGACACATTGGTTAGTGTTCCATCAACAGCCCCATCTATCCCCCCCTGCCCTTCTCTTTTAATCAATCTTTATTTTGTAATCCTCTTCCTCCTGCTAATAAAAAGTTTATGATTCTGAATTCTGTAGCCTTGCAGGACTCTGAAATGGAGAATGTGCCTTTTAAGAATTTATAGAGGACACATGAAACTGATTTTCTATTTTTAACTGGAAGTCATACCTACTTCCCTTTATCCAGGAATAGGATTGTATGTTCCTTATACGTGGAAATGTTTTCAAGTTAATTTTTTTTTGAGAGTGAAAAGATGAGAGGTGGTTTCCTTCCTGTCATGAGTGGAGACTTGGTAAAGCTTAGTTTAGTCATGCACTGGCTTGCTGCAATTTTTTTGGGGTAGCTTAATTAACTCTGGGTGCTTCTGGGTATAAGCAGGCATTGGGATCTCAGTGGCACAAATGAATCAGATGATTTTGCACTGAAGCAGCTTTCACCACATTCTATCTCCCACTCAGCTGCAAGAGTGCTGACCTCCAGCTTAGAGAAAATTAATGACTTGGGGAGGAAGTTTTATAAGAAAATGTGATTTTACCTTATGTGTTCTGATCTGTAGTGCATAGCAGATGAAGCAATTGAGATCCTATGGGACAAGTTGTTTTGCAAATGTGAATATGTATCACTAATAATTTCAAGGCAGATGATATTTAAAATTAAAAAGATAATATGAACACATGAAAATAAAATGTAGTCTGAAGTCTGTCCATTATGAAATCTCCAACCTTTAGTCTAATGAGCTATTTATTTGGTTTAAGTATATGCTATTTTTTTTCACAGGGCTTGCAAGATCACTTGAATAAGTTTTCTGAGAATTTTGATCAAGTTCTGGCTTTCAAACCTACTGGGTGGACCTACTCTGATTCATGCCTTTCTTTGGCGGATATCAAACCTCAGACAAGAGGAAACATCACCATATATGGTATAAGAGTGGCAAAGATTTAACTTTGTGTGGATGCTTTTCATATTTTTTGTTCTGGAAAATCCTACTGTTTTTTGTAACCAGTACTTTTTCTGGTAACTCACTGAAAAACCGAACAGGTCTCTCCAGGAGAGATCTGTGAACTGAGTAATCAAGAACACCATAAATGCAGATTTTTACATACATTTTGCACCTCTCCTCCTCATGTAAATAAAACTTTCATCTGATACATGTAGAGAGTGCAGAAATGGGAATCTTGGCCTGACTGATGCTGGTGGCAGTGCAGTTCCAGAGCCGAGACTTCATTCCATGTCTTACTTGTTTCTGACAGACTGAGTCTTCCTCTCAGGTTTTTTTTGGTGGGTAGAGCTGAATCCCTTAATTTTCATTTAACCAGGTGATTGTTGTTGCTCAGTTTGCACTGATGAGTGACGTGGTGACTTAATGCAAGGTAATTTTCCTAGAAGGAAGATTGGGGGTTTTTGTTTTACCTTAGCTATAAACTTTAGATGCCAAATAAAAATTTTAAAAAAACTTTAAGGTATTTCTTAGCTGAGAAGTTTGCAAAAGTGCTTTAGCAAGAAGCTAAGTAGACTGACAGATCACTGTGATGTTTTTCTTTTCAGGGATTCCTTACAGTGAACACAGCAGTTACCTGGAAATGAAGCATTTTGTTCAATGGTTGAAGCCACGGAAAATCATCCCCACTGTAAATATTGGTGACTGGAGAGCCAGAAGCCTGATGGAGAAGCATTTTAGAGACTGGATGACTGAGGACAGTGGGCATAAATAAATATAAAGAAGAATGTGTAGTTGAAAGGAGGTAGGCTGGAGTGGGAACTGTGAGTTCCTGTGAGTTTTATTTATCTCCTTTTTCCACAGAACTTTCTTTAGGGAGGACTAAACCGCCATTCTCTGAGGAAAGCTGAACTTGGAAAAAGAAAAAAAGGCACCTTGCTTTCTTGTGTATCCACTACTTTTTCCCCCCTACAACTTGAATTTTTTGCAAGTGCATATTTCATGTTATTTTTGTCTTAATCCTTTTTCCCCGTTCTTAATTTTTCTCAGATTATTGAGTTGTGCAGATATGTAATGCTGGGGATGGAACAGTCTCCAGGTTAATAATTTCTGAACATTAAGTTATTGTAAGAAAAGAGACAATACTAAGCTTATGTCACATGCTGTCAACTCAGGCTTCAGAGAAGCTTGTTTCATGAGGCAGAGCTGGCTATTGTGATTTAAATCTTGTAAACAAAACTTACCTTATGAGAGAGGATTGACTCGGGCTCTTGTAACGTGTACTTCAGAAAATGGTTTTTGTAAAAGACATTGCTACCTACATTCCACTTGAGATTTTCTGCCTTTTTTTTAATTACCTTTTTTTAAATAAAGAATATACGTGATGCCTGTGTATTCTTTCTGAGCAAAATACATTTCTCTTCAGTACTGTAGGTGCTAACCTAAGAAACCTGTCTGCACTGTCCTTGGTGAATGTGCAGTTCATGTTGTTTGTCTGAGGTTGTTCCTGTGTCCTGGTAGTGCCAGTTCTCAGCGCCTGGTCAAAGCACAGAAGGGGTTCCTCGCTGGGCAGCCCCCATTTGGCTTTGCAAGGTTTGTATACGGGTTTGTCACTTGAATGCTGGAAAACTGAGAAAGGCAGATACGCTACTGGCAGCTGAAAGGTAAACCTCACTTTGAATTTTTTTCTCCTGAATCCTACCAGATTATCAGCGCTGCTTTTTCTGTGTCTGCTTGGTATTTATGATACTGAAGTATGGGGTTGCAGGCAGGCACACTACTAAAGTTTTAAACACTAAAGTAAAAACTATTCCAAACTTCCAGGATTGAATCACATGTGAAAAATCATCCCTCAGAGTAGCTTGTCTGAAATCTTCAATGCCATTTTTTTGTTGTGAAAACTTTTTTTTTTTTTTTAAATGATCGGTGTGAGTATAAACAGATCCTTGTCTTTGATTGATGAGCTCTGTAATGTGAAGTCACTTATTTTATTCGTCCTATGAGAGAAATAACTGTGAGAAACTGATGGAAAAAAGATTCTTTGTCCTGAAAGAATTGTGAATCAGTATTTCGCTGACATATGGCATTGTAAATGCTTCAGTTTAAATTTTATGTAAAAGAAATCTGAAGCTTTTGTTTACATCATGCACGATGCTAGCTAGCTATCAAAAGAACTGGTAACTCTCTTGGACAGCAGTGCACATTCCTAGGATTCCGCTCCTTTTCAGAGGTGTGTGAAAAAGTATCTTTTATTTATATATTATTATATATTTTTATATTTATATAATATTATTATATATTTATTTATATATTACAAATCAGAGCAAATTTGGAGATTGTTTGGCAGGCAATTGATTCTAGAAGTTGAATCTTTAAGGAATTATGCATGGTTTTTTTGGCCCCTGAGGTCTTTTTCCTGACTAATTTTTGCACCAATTATGAGAGGCTGGAACAGGCACCCCAAAGTCAAATCTTAGTCACAACTCTGACATCTTCTTGCTTTCATGGTTGCATTTTCAAGAGTGACTATTCCTACAGAGAAGGAGTATATAATCATAGAATGGTTTCAGTTGGAAGAGGCCCTAAAGGTCATTTTGTTCCCACCCCCCTGCTGTGGACAGGGACACCTTTCACTAGACCAGGTTGCTTATCCAACCTGGTCTTGAACACTTCCAAGGATAAAACAGGTATGTATATGGGCTCACAGAGGCTGATTTGCAGTTCCAGTAGTTTGTGCCAGTTGGTAGCACTGAACTAAAAGAATCTGGCTTTCAGTGTGAGGCACCTGTTGCCTTCTGTGGCTCTTTACCTCCTGCTACCAGTTTGTACCCCGTTACCCAGAAAGAAGGGTTGGGTCTTTTTTTTTCTTTTAAAAGCAAACTCATTTCTGAAACTAACCACAAAACTGTGTATCTTGGAAGACACTGACATTGGCATCTGCTAGATTGACACAGTCAATCCTGCCCTGATGTGGAACAGATGGTGATGGGCCTCACTTCAGTCAGCAGAGCAGAAATGGCTTTAGTGCTTTAGTGCTGGGGTCTGTTTCCAGTTGCCTGCTCTGCTGTAGGTATTTCTGCTTTCATTCCTCCCTCTTTCTGGTTTGTATTTGCACTTCCACTGGCTGTTTTTTGTGGGTAGATGAATTCTGCAGCATTTTATCCACCTTCATGTTGGGACATCTCCATGTTACCCAGTCACTTGGCCTCTTTGGTATGGAAAAAAGTCTTTTCGGAATCCAAACCCAGGAATAAATTATTTTTGTTCTCTTTATTGTAAAGGAAGAAGATTAATAACAGGATTAGATCGCTTAGATTGCCTAGGAGGACATATAAGCAGATGTGGAAAACTAAATATAACTAACAAGAGTTTTGTGGGAAGATTTTGTATGACAGGACCTTTTCCTTTGTCTCGGTGATTCCGAGGGACATCTCTCTGACCTCAGCAGGAGAGGTCAGACCTGGGATAAACCCCATGTGAGTGTTATTGTGCAGGTGTCATTAATTAGGACTTGGGGCACGGCTCCACTTTTCCTAATGAAATGAGTGTTTCTTTTAGTCTTTGAGCAGTGCTGGCATTAGAGGTATAGGAGTGAAAGCATTTGTTATTTTGGTTTAGAGAGGAGGTTCTGACTACAGCAAAGGGACCACCTTTTCACAGTCAGTAGATGGGGACTTTTGATCTCCGTGGTGTCATAGAAAGACCACACCAGGGGTACCCTGGACAGTGGGGTGGATGAGTCAGTCTGTGTCCTTAACCTCACATCAAATGACTCACATACTAACACGAATAATACCGGATTTTACTAAAGCAAGATGGGCCTGTGAAAACCTCAGATGCTCTTCCAGTTTGTCTAGTGCTGGCAGACTCAGGGCAAAAGGCAAAGCAAATGAAAGGGGCAGCTGTAACACTTGCTTGATCAGTGCCCAGAACAGTTTTCAAAGCCAGCCACTCTAAAGAATCACTTTGTATTTCCCATCAGGACTCCTGCTCTGATTACATATCGCCCCAATAGGCAGATAAATGAGCTAAAAGCAACTCTGTTTGAAAAGGGTAGCAGGAGGGGAGAGGGGAGATGAGGAGAGCAGCTCCCTGGCTGTGCTGACTCAGGCAGTGGGTTTCAGGCTGGCTGTGATAAATAAGAGCACCCACGGCCCGTGGCTGCTACCGAGGAGGCTGCTGGGGGGGCAAGTGCAAAGCATCACAGAATAAAAGCATGTGGGCAGTTAAAGGGAACTTCAAGGTGCTGGTGTCTCTTCACACCTTGATGTGAAATAACGATGGCAAGTTGGGTGGTTAAAGCGTTTCTCTTATTTGATGAAATCTATCTGTTCATTTGAGCTTAGTAAAGCTTATGGGGTTTTTTTGCTTTTTAAGATGGTGTGACTTCAGATACATCCTTCCTGCAATTAGGGATTGATTTTGACTGTGTTTTGAATTTGAAGACTGCTTCAGGGGATTATGTGGGAGACTTGTTACCATGTCAAGGCATAGATGCAGTTATTGCCTTGATGTATTTTCTGTATCTGAATAATTTTTGGTGAGTTTTCTTTGGTAGGGGACAAAAAGGAGGTTAATTTTGAGAACAAGAGAATGCAGCCCAAACTTTCCCATTCTCCCTTAGGTGCAGAAAACCAGCTGCTGCTCATTTCAGAACCAAAACAGACAAAAGCATCACTTTTGAGGGTGGTGCTTTATATGTTTAGGCTTTATAGTCAAATGATTCAATTTGAAATTTTATTCAATAGCCACCTTCAAATCAACTGTGTTTGCAACACATTCAGTGTTAATATTTGTAAAACACATGGTATTAGTACCTAGGGGGAAATATGACAGGGATGAATGAAATTCACAGTAATCACTGAAAATTTTTCAGTGCCAATTTTAGAAATTGGAGCTCCTATTCTGAAGTTTCACGTCTTGGTTCAGATTATAAATATGCATTTGGAGTGCTGAATTTAATACTCTCAGAAGCAGTGCAGAGAAAAGCTAGAAGGAGCATACAGCCCTGTAACAGAAATGAAGGGACAAAGCAGTCTGTCAAGAAAAACAACACAGGTGAGCTGACTGCTACCTTTTTGCTGAATCTACCCAGCTCTACCTACTGTCTGTGGGCAGGAGCTTCAGTGCAGGAGCAAAGGCAGAGTCCTGCACAGCCTGGAGGCCTCTTCTCTTTCTGCTTTCTGATCTGGACCTTTACCCAGTGCTGTACAATGGCACCTTGTTATCGAATCTCCAGCAAATACTTTGGCATGGAAAAAGCTTTTTCCACTCTGTCACATCTGCTCTGGTATCTCAGAGCAGATAGGGACTTGTTTGTGCCAGTTTCCAATATGTTCTTACATAAAACAAACTGTTTTTAAAACCTTAAAGCTTTCCCGTTTGGCATTTGAATTTAACTTTGTTTACCTTTCCTTCTATATAGTGTTTTGGTTGTTAAGGGCAGAAGAGAAAAAAAGTTCATCATCTCAGGGAAAAAGATACCAGTGGTGCATCTGAGCAAAAGGTGACATGAGGACACAAATGTGAACAAGGGTGACTTTGAAGCCGAGTTCAGCAAGACCAGGGCTGGCTGTGAGGTTCTACATGTGCTGACTCTCGCTGCTTCCCACCCTTCCTGGCAGCACATCACTTTCCTCCCTGCAGAGACGGTGATTTCAGTGAACTGTGTTGTGAGAAGCAGATTTTTACTGACCACTCCGGTCCTTTGTCAACTCCTAGCAGAGACCTCCCCAAATGTGGCGCTGCCAGCAGCAGGATCTGACCCACTTTTCAGCTCCTGTTTCAGAGAAGAGATGGATCAGAGCATTTATCTCAGCAGGGCTTCCTCAGTCAGAGAAAGGCAGGTTGGATTTTACTTGTTACTGAGGTAATGCTGTTGGCTTGGCTCTCTGCCCTGCTCTTGGTCACATCTATTGCCTGAACAAGGGTGGTAAAGCTGAAATTCAGCTCTTTGTGCTGCTACCCAGCGACCATCTGAGGAACTGAACTCTGCAGCACAGCAGGAGCCTGTTTTTTTTCTAACACCTTCATGGTCACAGCCCCAGCTCATTCCTCCCAGCTCTTCTGCAGGGAAAGTGTCTGTGGGGCCCACAGCCAGGCAGGGGAGAGCAACGTGCCACAGGATTGCTGGGGCAGGGACTGACAGCCCTGGTGGGCAGAAATTGGGGTCCTGGGCCATGGGGAACACCTGGATTGAGCAGAGAACTATTGGTGCCCTCAGGGCCACAGCAAACACTTCCAGTTAGTGGGTGGTATTTATATGGTATTCTGCCATATAAAATCCAGAGTATTCTGTATTTGACAAAGGAGTGGCAGGGGAGGGACAAATGCAGCAGACAGTGGTACACTTAGTGACAGCTCATTAGGAAATGACTAACTACCACACTGCCTGAAGAGATTGGTGGGGTGGGGAGAACAGGGATGCTGTCCCCTGTGCTCATTTGGCATGACTCACAACCCTGGAACAGCCAGGCTGAGGACAGAAGGGTGGGAGGCAAGCAAGGCAGGGCTCTGTAGAGCTGCTGTCAGCAGCAACTGGATGTCCACATCCTTCCTGCAGCAGTGCCCACACCAGCACCACCGGCAGACCCCCCCCCCATCACTTCAGCTGGAGTGATTCATGGACATTTTGTCATTCTAAACATTTCTAAACCTCCTTTCTGAACACCATTTGGTGACCATGTCCTGGCTTCATGCCACAGGGAGGATCAGGGCAGGAACTTGACACGAACATTCCCTGCTCCAGAGAGGCTTCAGTTCGAGATGTGGCAGCAGCTCTCAGGCCCATGGGCTCTTCAAGGGCTCTGGATGGCGCAGTGCAGGAAAATCTAATGGCCCTCATTTACCTGTTTTTCACACCAAACACAACCAAAGGAACAGCTGCCATGCACTCAGCCTGATTCCTACCACTTCAATCAAATACAGCTTGGGAGGAGCTGCCAGTCGTCTGCTCCCACCTGTGAATGAAACCAAAGGGACTGGGGGACAACATCAGGCTTATAAAGTACCTCATCCACCAAGCGATTCAAATCAAGTGGTTTCCTTCTGTTGACAATCCACTTCTTTCTTCCCTTTTTCTCTTTCCACGTTAATCCGTGGAGGAGTACTAATTTCAGCTGGAGATTCTCGCATGCAAATCGGAGTCTAAGCCAAAGGTGGAGAGAAAAGGTGGGAAGGACTCTGAGTGCATCTGTAATAAATATGATATCATCAGAAGATATGAGAGGGCTGCAGACTGCACCAGCCATGAAATGTGATGCTTAATCAATTAGGGAATTACACAGCAACAGAAGCGGATGATCAGTGGCTTCAGTCAAAGCCATGTCCCAGTTTGGTGCCTTCCAGCTTGTCCTGAGATGTTCATTCAAGCAAGCAGCTTGATTCTCAATGATGCCTGGGGCCAGCAGACATCTGTCTTACCTCTGACTGCTACAGATCTGGCCGTGACCCTGGGCTGTTCATCATGAAGAACCAGGAACAAACATGACAAGGACAAGCAGAACAGGAGCCTATCACACAGGACAGCTGCTTGCTGAGGTGAAGAACTGTGGCTCAGATCACACCTCCAGGTACACCTTGAAGCTGCTACTTTTCTTCCCTTTAACCCTTCTTGGATGTTAGCACATGGTGCCACAGCCCCTGGGGACACAGCAGATGTGGGTCTCCTGTGGGGATGACAGCAATGCCCAGCTCCTTCTTCAGGCACAGACATTCTCCTGGCTGCAACACCAAGACATCCCTGCACGGCTCCTCAGGATTTGTGCCGCTGGCAGAACTTGAGACGAGACAAACAGATGGAAAGTCCCAGGAAGCCCAGACAACAGTGCATGTTTCATCCAGGTGCCAGAGAGACTGGACACATAGTTATTCTGAGTTATTTCAGTGTTTTACCTGATCTTGAAGAACAGGTGCTACTAACTGCCATTTGTCTGATGCTAGGAAATAGCCTTAAGCAGATTTTTATTTTTTAATCACCAAATACAAAAAAAATATCTTTAGAGCAGAGAACTCCTGTTTTGTCATCTTTTTCTTACTTTTTTCCTACCTACAGTTCCTTTTGTTGTTTATAGTTATTCCTCATGACTGAGTTTTTCTTCCTCTCTATTCTGTTCCCCAGCTAACTTTCCAATACTGGGGATTTCTCAGAAACTTTTATTCTTAGAAATTGGAGCACAAGGACATTTGCTTGGAAGCAAAGTGATATCTGTGAAGAATGACTTTGGACATTGAATAAAACAGAAAAAGGGCAAATTGGAGGGAAAAGGCCAGAATTTCTGTTGGGTATCTAATCAGTTTTAGGACATTTAACATTTAAATGAGGTTATTTTGGCAAAATGAGTCCTAGTGTGGAATATGTGGCTGATCAGTAGGGGCTGCTGAGGAGCAAATACTCAAAAACATTGGCTTTTCCTGGATTGTGCAACCTCCACCATTACTGATGGAGGTAGTATCCTTCCAATAGCCCTTGAAGCATAAACCATGGCTCTGTGTTTCATAGACAAAGACAGAAACAGATTTCTTGGGAAAACTTATAAAGGCAGAAAACTTGGATGTGGCTCAATGATGTCCATAATGATGAACATCACAAACATTCAGCATTTTAAAACAGAGGATTAGCACCACTGACAGCCACACTCTTAGTGCTCTCACCAACTGCTTAACTTGACCCTCCACTGCTGGGTTGTAAGAGAAACAAATTCTCAGGCACAGACTGACCCAGGCACCCCAGGATGGAACACTGAACACAGCCAGACACTTGCTGTGGCAAATCCAGTCCTGCTGCCACCACAGTGGTTTGGTGCCCTCTGAAGAGCTGGTCCTGCTGTAAGGTGGAGGTGGGATGGTTGTATCACCAATCAGCTCAACAGCAAGAAAAAGGCTCGTTCGTGGTTGCTGAGAATCCTCCTCTGTGGCGGTGCAGAGACGCGGCTTCTCTTGCTGAATGAAAGATTTGTATCAACCTTGGCTGGCCTCTCCGCCTCTTTAAAGGATGCAATAAATTAGAAAGTGATAAAGGGCCAAAGGGAACATTTGAAATTCCAGTAGCATTTCTAGGAACTGCCTGTCACACTCCACGTTCCTTGCAGTGACTTGCTGGCCAGCCTGCAGAAGGGAAGTGCTGGCTACAGCAAGGCACATATATGGGACTACTGTTTATCCCTGGGAAACAAACCAAAAAAGCTCTTAAAGCATCTCAGATTACCTTGTCAGCTGTATAGACCCAGAGGTAGACAGTCCTGTGGTTAAGGCTTTCTGCTGAGGATTCAGTACACTCTCTAGCCCCTGCCATGATAAAGGGAGCACGAGTGAGGAAGCATCCTCATACTATTAGTATGTCCCCTAACGGGCCTGAAGTTATGGATGAATCCATTTGACTGCAATTGTGCAGCTCTCCATAAGCAGCACAGAGATGGGGTGAGCCAGTTCCTTGCAGGGAAGAGGGAACATCACCCAGTGTTGCCTCATGACGGAGCTGTCTGAAAGGTGACTCAGGGCAAGCCAATTTCTGCAGGATATTAAGGATGGCTTCTCCCTTAGCATGGAATGGGCACATCAGCATCTCCCCATAGCATGGAGCATTCCTGAACCAGCCCTTATGCCTATAATGTACAGTTCTGATGGAGGCTTTTCCAGCAACGTTCTCAGAGCTAAAGCAATTCATAGTATTGAATGTGATGCTTGAGATCACGTTCATGGTAAGAGACATCATGATGCAAATGTGTCTGAAATTACTTCCTGAATTTTACAGTGTGTGTGCAAGGAAATGGCTCTCCTGAGGTCACTGTAAAATTTGGGGCAAAACATAGATTAGGCACTTGGTGTCCCCAGCTCACCACCGATCCACTCTCTCCCCAGTGTGCAGGGTGACATCACTCTCTTTTATTGCTCCTCTTTGACTCCATTTGCAGAAATCCCAGCCATACTGAAGCATGTCTGGGTGTTATTTAGTTATCCCTGTTAAATACATAGATATTTATTTAGATATCCCTATTAGATAATTAGATATCCCTTCAATCCCCCAGGCTGGGGGGGACTCTAAATAAGCCAGGCATTGCATCATACAGAGCTTGTCTCTGGCTCAGTTCAGGGTGGACACAAACAGCACAGATAACCTACCCTGGCTGGATTCATTCTCCTGCAAGCCTTGTGCTCTCTTGATCAGTAAATAACTCCAGCCCCAGTTCTCAATAGTGTTGCCCCTGAGAGGAAGTGTGGGGGTTGTGTGGGCTGGTTTGTGCTTGCTGTTCAATGGGCTTTTTATTTTTCTTAACATCAGTGACGTCACACCAATATGGAGCCTTCTCTTGCCATTACCCTCTATCTGTTCCAGGACTTGCTTTTCTCCTGGGCAATTGCCATCTTCCTGCTGGAGTGATAGAAGGAGTATAACCTTGTGCTTGGGAATTCAGGGGGCAATATTAGCAGACTCTTTACAGTGAGTGCAGCATGGGAATGTGCCACAAATTAACAAGCAGGGAAACAACCTAAAGGTGCTAGCTGTATTCAGTGACAGGAAATAAAGTAGTTAGTGAGGAGCATGCTAATTGCTAGCTAATCACATGATCTCCCTTGTAGTTGGTTGGGTTTTGTCTCTTGTACACCCAGTTTGCAGATGCAGGTGCTGCTGTTTTACATGGATTTGTTAATCTGTGGACTCACTGAATTTCATCTCATGCCAATTTTAACATCAGTGTTCGGGAACCCTTCATAGCCCAAAACTTACCTGGAGACTGGCTAAGAAATTATTTTGACACCACAGAACAACAAGCTTCTTGCTGCACCAGGAAACTACAACAGCACCTATTTCTTTAGGAGTGTGTTTACACAACACATTTCAAATACCTATAGGTGATCTAAAAAATGACCAGTTACCCCTCAGATGGCATGGATTTAAAGACATTCCCTTCAGGTCTTTCATGACTAAAAGTGAGCACTGGGTAATGCCATGCATGAAATCATTTCCCTTTGCTGTTGATTCTAGAAGCAACCAAGAGATTTAGCAGAATTTGCTCATTTGAAGACAGGTAAAATTTTCACATTGGGAAAAAGTGTTCCAGAATGACGTTGATCTTTTTTTAAGGGCAGCTTTTTTAAAAAGGGCTGTTTGGTGACTCAGGTTACTGGGAAGTTACAGGCAGTCTTTGGAGGACAAAGAGGGGCTGTGCTAGGAGAAAGCGAGGTATTTTGCAGCGTACAATGTGTTGTAAAGTGTTAACACCTTTATTAATCATATGTGGGCAGACAACTTCACACACCCTACCAGAATTTACTGTACCAATGTAATTTCCATGTTGTATCTCTGCAACTGTTAGGAATCAGCCAATATGTGATAATAATTATCTGCATTTAGCATAGTGTAAGCTGACATAATGATCAATTATGAAGTAACACATCAGTAGCTGTTTACTGAAGTACAGAAGTAATCCCCCCAGGTTTTCTGAAATATTCTGGAATTAACTACCCTAATCCTATTTTTGTCCAAAAGTAACATTCTTCCATGGCTGACAGGTGCAGCATGCAGTGCTCAACTGCTTCAGCAGCAATGCCTCTTGCAGGTTCCACGGAGGGGCTCTTCTCCCACCACCACGTGGGAGCTTCTTCACAAGTTCACCTCTTTTTGGAAATGTTTCTCTATGAAGTTCTAGGAAATTGCTCCATGGCTTTGAATTTCTTTTTGAAGAAATTCTTTGAATTTCAATTTCTCACCTCCTTTGTTCATCTTTAACTGGAAACACAAGGTATTTGTCTCGCAGTCCAGTGACATATGACCACTTGCAGGAACTGTTTGAAAAAATGATGAAAGAATGCAGGATACTTGGTCTAAGAAAAAGAGTAGGGAGAACAGGCAGAAAGAACACCTTCGACAGTGAAGATTCCTCTGGAGACAGTGGAAATCCAAATATTCCCCGTGCCCACTGAAAACCGGACAAGAAAAAATCAGGTTAATTTTATGAAAAAACTGTCTAGGATAAACAGTAGAAAAAAACTCCTAATTTTAGAGAGGGATGAGTCTTGGAAGAACACAGGAAGGTTTGGAATTTCTTTTTTTAAAGTTCAGAAGAAGATCTTAGGCAAATCTTGGCCAGGAAAGACTAAGGATGACATCCTTGGTGGATACTCTTGAACTAGATGATCTGTGATTTTAGGATTCAGGCCATGAGGACTGTCCTAGCAAACTGACACAGTTACAGAGCTGGAAGAAGCCCTGTATAGTGATAGCCAGCCAGCCCATCACTCAGAGATTCCTTAGGCAGAAATGGATTTGCTGTGCTCAAAGGACTCCCATAGCAGCTTTGGAGAAGAGCTCCTTCTACTTCCATGTCTCTTCTTCCATTTTCAGCCTCTGTAGTTCCAGAACTGGGATTTCCCTCTGTCTTTATTCAGAATTCAGCACAAACAGGCCTTTGAACTGAAACAGAAATATCAAAACATGATCCTTTCCCACCCTGAGAAACAAGCATGTCCCAAACACTCTTATCTCAAAAGCAGAAGAGACAGGCTGTGAAAACATTCAGCCTGGAAATTAATCTTTTGAACAGGAGCTGAGTCTGAATAGATTGCTTATATATTTGTGTTTCCTCATTTTGAGTTCCTTGACATGTTTCATCTTCAGCTAAATAAAATTTTATAACGATTTTTTAAAAAGTCCAGAGTGGATAGAAAAAGCACATTTGTTGAATTTACTACTGCAGTAAGTGGCACCAATGCCGATTTTTAGTGAGTGGAGTTTCTTACTGTAGTAGCTGACTTGGCCTAATTCAATTGAAAGCTAGACAAATATCTCCTTTGAGCCAAATCCACCTTAGTCAAAGCTTACATAAATCTATTAATATCAGTAATCCTGTGCCTGCTAAACCTAGGAGTTATTTTGGTTGTATCTGGCAAGATAAAATGATCTGTACTCGAACCCAGTGATTCTGTTTGTTGCTACACCATTGTGTATCAACACGATCTATTTTACAGTAATATATGTGTGTGTAAACACAGCCCCACACAAACATGTATATGCCAGTGTGTAAATGTTCACACAGAGCACAGGTATTTGTTCTGCACAGAGGCCATGTCACACCGTGGCTCTGTAAGCAACAGAGGTCACTGTAGGACAGGACAAAACTCCCTTTGGGCATCCACTAAACACACCCCTGCAGGTGATTGCTTATCAAGTTCCTTCTGGTGTGATATATGCTGCAAATTGTTCCTGTTCCTATGGCAGCAATGGAAGGAAGACATAACCACAAACAAATTTTTATGGGAAATACCCTTGTTTGGGAAACAAATCAGTACTTACTCTGGAAATCTGCTGTGCCAGTGACATCCCTGTGGCAGTACTAGGTAGCACCAAAACGCTTTCATTGCACTCTGTTTGCACAGGGCTGAGAGCACATCCCTTTGGATACACGATTTCTCTCTCTGGTTTTTCCCTGCTGTCTTATCAGCAACACTTTCAAAGAGTAGGCCAGCCCTTCTCTCTCCCAAATCCATTAATTCCTTTTTCACTTAGGGCTTATTTTGGATGCCAATTTGGAACCCAAAGGCGCTCCAGACACATTCCTTTCTCCAACCAGCTCTTTTTCCTGTCATCTCTTGAATGTATTTGTGTGATTGTAATATAAGAGTGGCATAACACGAAAGGAGGCCCCCCTGAATCACTACACAACACTCTATTTACCATCCTGCCCTCCAACATGACAGCTCTCAGTTTGTGGCTAAAGGGAATTTAGGAAAAATATGGCTTTGTCCCAAATGCCTGGAGTTTTCACACCCCTAACTGACTAGTAGTTCAGTATAAATCAGTGTATAACTCAGTGTAAAGAGGTGAGCCGAGGCATGAACCAGTACTTCCTGCTGAAACACAAAGTGTACACAGTGCAAAGGTCATGAAAATTATTTGACCCCCCCTTTTTTTTTTTCATGTAGCAGAAACACATGCCAACACGAAATATAAGGCAAATACATGCCATTCATGCCAAAAAAATAAGTTATTGGGACATATAATTCAACAACAAAAGATGCCTGGAAGCTCAAGAAGATAAAGATTATCTCCACAAACTGTGTAACACATTCTTCTCCCTGATCTTATCCCTTGACCTTTAGTACTTACTTAATCACTGAGGTCTTTTTTTTCAGGAACATGAGCAGCCTTTAGCGTGGAAGATATCTGAATGTGGAATCCTACACACAGTAAGTTTCACCTTAAAAACGAAAAAAAAAAAGGGACATTTTTGTAGCTTGTTTAATCTGATCAACATTTGTGCATCTGTGTATCTGACTTGTATTTTAACTAGTTGAATAGAAACTTCCTAGTAAGAGAGATGAGTATTTTTTCCTTGCTGAGACTAGCTTTTTTTCTTTAGATGGCAACAGCATCTGACAACCTCAACTTTCTCAGCAAAATTCAAATACGACTGTGTTCAGGTCTGGGTCATGAACCTGCATACTGAAACAGGAGTCCACCTGTCAGAAACACATGTAGTAGATCCCAGTGGAGTTAAGGAACCTCTTACAAATCTCCCACTTTGTTAAAAAAAACCATGATATCATACAAGGAGATGTGTAGCACTTGATAAGCAATAGGAGATAGGAGTCTAAGGCTCTGCCCTCAACATCCAAAACCGCTATAAGCAACTATACATCCCCTGGAGGCAATTGTTTATTTCCCAAAGTGTACAGTTCCTAGGCCTTGGCTATAAAATACCGGGTAACTCTAATTTATGGTTGCCCAGTAGAGTCTCTTGGGTTTGCTCAAGCTCTTCAAGTCCTCCAACACCAGCGTGCTGACTTGCATTCCCAAGAATAAGAGATGCCATATCAGAATGATGCTGAGGAGCTGTTTGGTACTGAAGTTATTCATGCCAAACTTAAACCAAAGTAAACTGGTTTGAACAGAGCCTCTTGAAATACAAAAAGGAAATTCCTTTCTCATTTGGCTTGATACATTTGACTGTCACCTTCAGGTTAGTCAATCATACCTCCTTTCTTGTGGACCTGCTGATGAAGAAGTAAGCCTCTTCCACACCCTGGGGTTGCAGATCATTCACAGCCACTACATGATCTCCGTGGTTAAACAAACATCCCAGTCTGTGGGGACCAGTCCAGTGTGAAATGCTGTGGTATGTAGAGGGCAGCAAGAAAGGAAACATTCAGGGTGTCCAGTCACTGCTCACAGATGGCAATGGCTGAACAGGATTGCATTTATGGTAGTGCCCTCTGGAAATAACATACAGGTGGAATGACTTTGCAACTTTTTGATCTGGTTCTAGCTGAAACTAAGCTGCTTCATCCATCCAAATGGCATCCTCCTGAAAGAGCACTTGGCACTGACATTGCAGCATGTTAATAAGGGAAACTGGTCCTAGTAACGTCACCAAAGCTGGGGATTCCAGTCCAGAAGCAGAGGCCCAGACTTGCTGTAGATGTTTTAGCCTGATGTTTGACTGATATGATTTCTGAAGTCATCCCAAGAGAATAAAATTAAAACTATTATTGTCTGCTTTATCTATGGTATAACTGCAAGGATCAGAGATCCACTGCTGTCCAGATGGGACCCTTATGGAAATTCCAGCATCTCTTGCCTGCTGGTCTCTGACAGACTATCCTTGATGACAAGCTATTTAGGATTAGCTGACCTGACAGTCAGACATGGTGCTCTATTCCCTTCCAGAACAAGCTCCCAGTTCTTTAAACATGAATTTCCACTCAGAAGGCTCTGTAGATTTAGATGTAAGTTCAGTTCTCGAGGTTATTTCCAGACACTTTTGCAATGGTATTTTTTCTTTTTGCTGACAGTGACTGAAATGAAGGGACTTGCTATGCAGACAGTGCACTTGACTGGTGCGAATACAGGAGCAGCAGCAAAAGAAGCATTCTCAGTGCTGTGTGTCAGTGAAAGATGAACAGGAAGGACAGGAATATGCATTGAGCATTTTCTCTGCTCCATCCTCTTTATCCTAGTCACTGATAGTGAAAGTCTAGGGAGAGCATTAATTTTCAGTGAGCCTACTAAGAGGATGCACATGCTCTAGCCCATAACATTTCTGCCTCGCCCTCTTTCTTAGCACTGAACCACTGCTGGGATTATTTCAGAGATAGTTCTGTGCTCACATCCAACTTGAGTCAGCTTGAGGTTGTCTTTACCCTACCTCAACTATATCCCCTCACTTTATCTCTGAGACACAGCATCATTGTGGTTCAAAGGTAAAACTAACTAGCAGTAATGAAGTGATTTCCCACCAGCATTAGAAGAATAACTTTTTTGGTGGGATTTCATCACTAATTATTACACAGCAAGATAAGGGATCTTGATTCTGTAGCACCCTCTTCAACAGCAGTTGAAATAGAAACTCAAGTACATGATGAGTCAGAAAGAGCAGAAAGGAATCACTCAAATACCATCATGCACTAACCTTGCCCTGTTCTGCAGTGTACATGGATGTCTATACTTGTACACTTCTGTACCTGACTGTCACTTATTCAGATCTGACAGGCACTGCCACAAGACATTCAGACTCACCATATCCGTCCTGCTGCTTCAGTAAGTTTTAGGTAACTGTTAATATCAGCCAGGGGTACGAAAATATCCAACTTCTGCAGCTGGGTCTCATCTGTAACTTGACTGTGAGAGAAAACATTGGAGACCATAGAATTATAAAATATCTCAAGGGGGACCCATAAGGATTATTGAGCTCAACTCCCTACTTCTTGCAGACTACATAAAATTGAATGATACGACTAAGAGCATCATCCAGATGCCTCTTGAATGCTGACAGGCTTCACACACTCTACCAGCACCTCAGCTGAAACCCATGAACACGTCTGCCTTCTCTGCAACAAAATGGAGAAGACACTTACCTGAGCAGTATAGACAACTGAACCACTGAAAGTGGTAATGCATTTTGCCTTCTCTGGAGGGTTGGCTGCAGGTTGGTGCTGCTTTCTGGGAATTTTATGTCTCTGTTTGCTTCCAAGTCTCTTGGATGAGTACTGCTGTCCTGGCATTTGGGTGGAGATGGGAGCCCATCACGTCTGCACATGAGCTGGCATCTCTCATCCAACAACTTACTGAAGAGAAATGATGATAAAAGATTAAGTGGTTTGACCATTCCAGGCACTCCTGTGGTGTTTGAAGCTGGATCAAACAGCCATCAGTAAAGCAAAGAATAACAAGTTCTTGTAGAATATCCAGTGGACAAAATTAAAGCAAAGTAAAATAAACAGTCCTTCTAAAAATGGATCATAAATCTCAAAATAAACCTTGCCAGTATGCAAAAGCTCTTTATTAAGCCTGAAAACATCCCAGCTAACAGCATGCCTTGACAAAGAAACTGAGTACAGATTGTTATCCTTGGCCATAGTGGGTTCTGCAGGGACGTAAAGCTGTGCCCTGGGAGATACAATAACTCTGACATGCTTGAACTCATTTTAGCTTTATTTGATGAGCCTTATGATGCCTGGAGCTGACTTCACACCATTCCCCAAACAAGACTGGGGATAGTAGCAAAAGCTGTTCTTGGTGTATTTTAACTCAGATGATATAATTTTGTAGTAATTCCCTCCAGGGGCTCCCAAAGACACAGATGAGCTTGAATAAATCTATTGGAATAAACCGGTTAGTGGGTCTGCATTTCCAATTTCCTCCCAGTATGTGGTATAAGACCTGACTGTCTTTAGATGGCAGGCCATAGCCAACAGCTACTGACCAGTCCCTGGCTCAGGAGGTGTGGCCTTACTGTGTAGGCACACTTCCTCTTCGGTATTCAGTGCTGTATTGTGGAGGTCGTAAAGTTTCCTTGTGGTACTGAAACTGTGACACAAAGTTCAGGTCTTTTTTAGTGATGTGCCAAACATTGTAGTTTCAAAATACACAGCACCAGATCCCTTCTTTCGATGGGCTAATGTGAGGAAGGAGATGACCGAACTCACATAAATTCTTAATGGAAAAGTAAGGAGCTAATGCCCCATCTCTACCTTTCTCTTTTAACCACTAGATAATGCTGCCTGCTTGGAGAGTACCTGTCTTGAAAGGATGTTGGACCTTGGCTGCAGTGTCTCAGTAAAATGGTGGACTGTTGTGTCATGAAAACTTAGAAAAAGTATGAGTCAACAAAGAGTGCTGCATCCTACAGTGAGAGCCTGTCTAACTGCATGAGTCTGCAATGTGAGCTTAAATTTCACGTTGATGAGTTTGAATCTGACTCCAGTACTCCTCTGAGTTCTGAACTATCTGAACCAAGACCAAACAAGGACTCATTCAAACAAGATGCAGCCTCTAGACCTTGTTATCGAAATACCACAGATGTCAGCTCTATCTGTCCTACAATGTCACTTAATTTGCAAACCTTAATGAAGTTGTTACTTACAGTGATTTCATTGACACATAAATGTTCTCCTTTACTGGCTTGTTTTGCACTGGTTTCTCTTGCACAGGGCCATCAGTTCCAGCTGTAAGGTCAGGCTTTGATACTTTAGCAGCGCACTATCAGAAACATGTACCAGCATAAGATGTTAATATTATTGCTCTGCCTACAGAAAAAAAAAAATCCTAATTTCCTTATTTTTTTTAGTGCTCATGCTGTTTAAACACATTGGCTAATATAGATTGGATTTCCCCAAATAACTCAATTACCAGAAACTGGGAGCTAGAAAGGTATTTGAAAGTTACAAGTTAATGCTGTTATTATTAACACTGTCAGACTGGGATATAACCAGCTATATTCTAGAGTACTACACACACACACACACACACACACACACACAAAAGTGTCATTTTAATCCAAACAGGCTGAAAAAAGATATTTTTACTTTGGGGGTGCTTAACTTAGAGCACTTAGGTTATACAACAAAATCATATTAGTAATGTTCTTCAGTCAGATGTACGGTCTTGGGAGAGACACTGTGACTTCTGCAGAAAACTGACCACTTAGCATCTCCTGACCACTAAGTTCATGGGAAACCTAGAGGAATTAGCCTCCAAAATTAGGTGTCAAAATTTGTTTAAAATTACCAGAATGATTTCTCCTACTGCCTTGTTTCACAGTGAAATGTAGATACCAAAATGTACCACAGTGTTTTAAAAGTACTGCTTCATTTTATGCAGCTTACTGATGCTTCAACAGAATTACATTTTAAAATACATAAACCTAATGTACTGTTACATTCTCTAAATGAAGTTTTCACTTTCAGAAAAAAACTCCACCCTGTTACACAATAGTCAAAAGCTATTTACAATGAAACAATCAATTTGGGGACTTTCAACAAAATCAGCAATGTT
Source organism: Empidonax traillii (assembly GCF_003031625.1). NCBI lineage: Eukaryota > Metazoa > Chordata > Aves > Passeriformes > Tyrannidae > Empidonax > Empidonax traillii. Next base: position 150,236 of record NW_020956032.1, read on the forward strand.
TTTGTCAAAATGCCACTTTCTACCAGAAAGATCCTTTGAATGAGTCTAGTGTATTTTTTCTTGTATAAATGAAAGCTCTGTTACCTACTGCTTTATCTATGTATTCCTTTTGCAAGGTACAAGGGATTCCTCCTATCAGTTCCTCTTTGGCTCATTAAATGTCTCCTGTGTCCTCAGAGCTGTTAACAAACCATTAGAACTCACAATTGATAAACTACCTGTGCTAAAATATTGCTGGGAGTTTGGTAATAATCTTCTTCATCCTTTTTGATGTTTTCATCTGTATCTGATGGCAGCAGATTTTCCTCACTTCCTCCCAGAATCTTATCCTGGTAAAAGAATGGTTTTGTATTTAACAGGATCAGTTGTACAGATTAACATGTATTTTTCCATTTATATGGAGAAGTAATAGAATCAGCACATATTCACAGAAAACATGGGAAGAATGTTTCTCCTTGAAGTAAGATATGCTCAGAGCCAGCCTGTTTTAGAAACAAGGTTTCTATATTTGTGCTCCTTCCTGTGTTTTTGAAATTCAATGCACACAGGCAAAACTGGTCACTGGTATTAGTACTTCTCAGAGATGGATTTGTGGTAACCAAGAAGTTGCAACTGATTGCAAGATCACAGCCTATTATTTTGCTTAAAAATTAAGTGGGTTAAACACTTCATGTATAAATCTGGATGAATTTAGGTTGACTTGTATGGAAAAGATTTTCTATCTGCAATTCAGTTCTCAAGTCCTTACACTAGGAAAAAAAAATCTGTAGGAAATCTAGGAGTGGATTGGGACATAATTGTCCTTTGTAAGCAGCTTTTAACTGCTATCAAGTAAAGAATGAATTTGGGATTTCTCTGACTAATGAGAAATCTATTATCTCATACTTCTCTATGAACAAGAAGATACCCAAAAGACTGGAGATCTGACACTGAACCCTTTGTATCCTGAGTGATATTCTGTCTTCATAAATAGCTGAAACATTAGGATTGAGGTAATTTGGTAAGTCAAAATGAAGTTAGTCCCTCCATCAAGTTTACCGTTCTCAGTCACAAAGATAAATTTTTTATTTTTATGTCCCCTTGTTGACTTCACTATAGTGAAGAGTATGGTAATTAGTATTTAGCTGCCTCCCAATGCAATTCTCCATGCCATGTTTGTGATGCAACTGTTTTTTATCTCTACACTTACATCTGTGGTTTCCATGGTGATCATTTTAATAATTGCTAAATATGCCATGAATATCTTACTGTTTTCAAGGAAAAGTAAATTAAACTAATTACTTTCTTACATGTAAAGAGAAGGAACTGGCATTGAATATAAATTAAGGATGATTAATGTATTTTTTTTCCTTGTTGGTAGGAATGACATTAAAAGCAACTCAGTAGGAGTCAGAACAGACCTGCAAATGGTCCTTCAAGAAGTGCAGAACAAAACCACAGCAGAAACAAGACTGGCTCTGTGGTCATGATCTGAAGCCGTGAATGAGTTCTCCTAGTGTCTTTTTAGGGGCTTTGGATCAATCAAACAAGTAAACATTTGGGGAGAAGGAGAAGAGAAAATGATTTTATTAAGTCTTGAGATTCTCTAATTCCTAAGAAATCTCAAAGAGCAGACAACACTCATCAGCTTTCCAAACTGAGCTTTCAGCCACTGACAATGGCTCTCTTTTGCCAACTGCATAGTGTTTCTCCTTGGCACCATCACAGATTATAGGAACAATGGGAAGGAGAAGGACACACTGCAGCAGTCCTGTGCTTCCCTAAAGCAGTTTGTCAACATCTCTGTTCCTCTAGGTGTCTTACCAGCAGGGAAGTGCAGTCAGCTTCAGTGAACAGTTTTTCTCAGCTAAACAGCTAGACAAATCCTTTAAGTGTCTGTTGAACCATAGTATGGATTTACGTTAGAGAGACAGTAGACTGTGGAGAAAATTGGCTGTAGCACAGGATGGAAATGATACCTGGAGAACAACTGAGTAATTGTTACCTATAAGCTCCTCAGTGAAAGTTATGTATTGCCCTTAGACAGAGGAACCTCTCTTGCAGAAAATCAGGTGTGTGTAACAGATCCCCACAAGGGTGCCTAGGTACAGGGTGATGTAAGTCAGGGCTCTTCATTTTGATGTATTTTAGATACTGAAAGCTGCGTATCAAAACAGCTGATGATGAATTGCTGAGTCAGATGTGGATTGTTGGCTTCAAAGTGTGGGTTGGAAAGGAGCCAGGTCCCCAGACCTCTCCAGGGTCCCTGCCAGCATGACTAGACTCACTGACATGGAGAGGCCCATTTGCATGAGTAACAACGACTGAACAAAGTTCTCAGGATCTGGGCCTGCATGAGGGAACCACTGATAAAAAGCAAAACTCGTCAGATGTTTGGAATGGGAAGTCATTCTTCTAAAAGGAAGTAAATACAAGGGATTAATCAGGAAGTCAGTTGTCTAGATGTCACTGAGCAGAGAATAGGTCTGGAGATGTTAGCAGATGCTAAACTTATGAGGCAAGGGAAATATTTTTATCGAATGAACAAATCTTTTTGTTTCTTGTTCTCTGTACAACAAGGTTATTTATTTTCACACATGCCAAAACAGAAATATGAGCTTCCTGCTATTCCCTCTGCGTAGGCTAGAAAGGTAAAATCCAAATTCCTTCTTTTAACCCTCATGGTCAGTCTGTCTTAGTCCGAACAGCTGCAAGTAATATATGCTCTCTGAGGCATCATAAGTATGAGAAGAATTAATGAATAAGACAGAAAAGGTATGCATAAGAAAGAGACACAAGAGACCCTTGGTATGCACCTGAAGCAGAACTAGTTAAAATCAGACCAAGAGTTAACTCAATGCATTTCAGAGCTCAGAATCACAATTGACTTCCTGCAGTTTTATAAAGTACTGTGCATCAGCTGAGCTATGCTGACATGGCATGGTGATGTAGTTTCAGCTATTTTCACTTCTTTGCACTATATTTAGCTGTATTATCTCATACATATTGCTGTCAGCCTATATACAAGGATGGTGATTGCAGCATGATTTACCACCCTGTTAGCTATGGTAGCAGAACAGAGTCTTTGCCCTACATCTCAGCTACTCCAGATCATAGTCCAGTGCATAAACTGTCAATAAAGATGGGTTTAAACTGCAAACTGGTGTGATAAGTCTTGGTTGTGCCTTCTGTCCTCTTAACTCTGCTGCAAAGGCAGTAATAACACAGCAGAGGAAAACTGCTGCAGGCGCTTGTTCAGGGAACACAGGTCAGAACATTTAGCCAATAATGCATGATAACATTCATATTTTATCTTTCCAAATCATTCCTGCCAAATATGGAAGTGAAATTACTTGAAGTCATATTTATGCTGACAGAAGGTCAGTTCTGAGGTGGGCCTCAATTTAGCAAGCCCTTGTTTTCTAGTTCAGTGACATTGACTCAATTGCTACTGGCAAAAGCTGAAGAAATAAACCATTTAGGAACAACTGTGGCACAGCTGAGAACTGTGATGGGAGAGTTAAATCCTCAATCAGTGCAACTTATGAGTTTTCCTCAAGTTTGTGAGAGCTGCCATAAGTTGCAGTTGCTGCACAGGAACTCTGAGGATCTGCCTCCAAAAACAAACAGGATATTTCAAGCAAGTTTTTAGAAGATTATTTTCAGTGCTAAACAAGAAAACAGATAAAATATCTGGGCAAATTTCATAGTGAAAACCAACTCAATGCACTGGGAAAGCAGGTGGATAATCTATAGCCACAGACACCCAGGCGAGATAAAAGCCAAGAGTCACTTCTGCAGACTGAACAAGGCAAGAGCTGTTTGATTTTTTTTCTGCTCACCAGGCATGGAAACACTCCTCTTGGTGAGTCACACTGAGCTTGATGAGGGCCAGGATCTGAATAAGGCCTGTTCTTGTCTTCTGAGCAACCATTCTCCTGAATAGCAAAGAAAAAAGTTGATTCCTCATAAAGACACAGTGGAGGTGCTTCACCCACATTCATCTTCCTCTAGCCAGCCATTTACACACAGCTTTGTGACTAAAGCAACCCAACAATTCCTTGGCTGTTACCAGGGGATGGGGATTGCAATTGCTGGGGGACAGCAGCAGTACTTTCCTTCCTTTCTATTTTAATACTGAGGGGAAAATCTGTGAGGGACAGAGGAACTGGACCTGAACTCCCCTCTAAGCCTGGAATGAGAGAGACAAAGAAAAGCACAATTACAAAACAGGAGGCATGTGGCTAGAAGCTGCCAAGACAATCATCACATGCCTTTGCCATGACAAGGTATGTCAAAGCAAATCTTTAGAGGCTTACTTCATGCCCAGGAATCTTTGCCAGTCAGTTTAGACAATCAATAAATATAATTTCTTATTGCCTTTACTTACATACAGATATTACTCAAAAGTATTTCCTTTGTGGGGACCCTCTGATGTTATCGCCCAAGTCCTACTCAGGAACCCCCACCAGAGAGCAGAACAGACCACCCAGGTATTCATTGCAGGTGATCTGAAGAACTTTTGGTGTAAGAAAGCAACTGTACAAATGAAATTTCACAGTCATCCCTAGGTACACTCATTATTAAGGATGGCTAATCTGTTTACCTTCTGGCAGCTTTGCCTTTCCGTGAAACTGGTCATATCTATGGAATTTAAGAACAGTGGCAAAGAGGAGGGCCGGCTTCTGACTTCTGGATTTGGAAGATCCTGGTTCTAGAAATAAGGTAACAGCAGCCTAAGAAAACAGGCACCTGATGGGTGTGGTCTAAAACGCATCAGTACATCCTACTAGCACACATTTTACTTCTAAGGGCTCAGAGAGGTTGTCTGCATTGTATTTTTCTGGGAGACATAAATTCACCCTGCCGGCACTTTGAGGTGACTGGAAGCTGCAGGGATGTAAGCACCTTTTTGCAGAGTCTGAACTGGTAAGCCTGGCTGGCTGAAAAGGTGCAGAAACTTGGGTTCAAACCTGAGTTTGAACTAACAAGGCTCCCAGCTGGTTCATAACACTGGCAGACTAGATGTGGTTTGGTTTGTAAAACAACACGTAAATATAACAAAAATACACATGGTAATGATAACACACAAGTTTTCATTCTGATGCATTAAAGGTGTGGATCATTGAAGTGTAATATCTCCTAATTTCCATAGGGCTTACTCTTCAGAGAGATTTCTTCAATGTAAAATCAATCCCAGCACAGGCAGACTGTGCAATGCCTGCTTACGCACAAAGCCAGGGTACAGGATTTATATGAAAAATGAATTTCTGAATAATCAAGGCCAGAGCCAAGTTGCAGGGCAAAGACTAGGAAAATTCCTTTGTAGTTTTCTAATGAAAATAGAAACATCCTTTTTTTTTTTTTTCCCCTAAAATCAAGTACAGTAAAATGTCACCTGAGGGCAGCTTCCACCTTGTTTGTCCTCCCTGCAGACTGAAGATATCAGAGTCACCCAGTCCTCTGTTTCTTGCCTGTAGGTTGGAACATAAGAAATGAAAACTTACTGACAGGTAACACACAAGGAAAATCCATTTGTCTCCACACTTCTTCCTGTGGGGCTAAACATAACTGCACCTCTCTTTTAAGAAAGACTGCTTGGGTGGTCATAGCCAGATGGCAAAGTTTGACCTCAGAGAGGTGTAGCCCAAGGCTGGGAACTAAAAGTTTTGCAGGGGGGCTGTTAAGAGACACAGAGAGGTGGGATTGTGCCTCCTGCTTTCTTTACTGTGTGTGAGGCTGCTCTGCTGAGTCCTGCCACAAAGAGGGCTAACAAGGCTTGGGAATGCTTTTGGGCAAGAAGGATGAGAAATATGCCATGGAGGGACCCCTGGAGCCCTGTTTCATGCTTGCAGTGTATTTAGTTGGATTAATTCTGGAATGCTTCCCACTGAGCATGGGGTGTGAGAGCAGAGCCTTGGGGGAAGGCGTTGGGTGGCACGCTCAAGTAGCACTCAGGTATGTGTTTTGATTCTGTGCTTATCAGAATTTCACACATCAGCTGCTCTTCTGCATAAAGGCAAAAAAAAAAAAAACAACCCTGACACACTCGTGACTGGGAAACTGAAGAGGAGAAGCTGAGAACCAGCAGCACAGGAGCAGTGTGACAAATATCCTCCCTCGCCTAAGTGAGCTTTGGCTCATCACCTCGAACTGCAGCCTGGGAAAGCAGAGAACATGCCACCCTGCTGCAGAAAAGGCCCCAGTCAGTACTTCTGGGATGTGTTTTCCCTCGGGAGAACTTTTGCCTTCAATCTGCTTGCCTTGATTAATAACCTGCTTTTCAGGCAATATTATTTCCTGTGATTAATCTATAAGGAGCAGAAGCTTTTCTAAGTCCCAGGAGATGCTGGGTGAGAAGACAAAGGTCTCTGTGCTCTTTCTTAACCTTTAATTGGTACAGTTTGAAATGGCACTGCCACACTGATGTAGCACCACTGCCATCCCCACTCCCAGCCCTGTGTTCCCACTACTTTCACGTTGGATGTAACAGTGTGGCTGCAGGGAAGGTTTAGCTCACCTGCCTGAACCAGCAAAAAATTAAGTGAGCCACAGTGGGAGGGGGGAAATTACACAGAAAAGATCTGTTTTCTATTGGATCAAACGGCTGAATCTTTTTATCCCAGATCTGTGCCAGACACAGGAAGGGAAGGGAGTGGCTGTGCCTTGGGGTAGCAGCTTACTGTTCCATTGGCTTAACTGTAATGTCATACTGCATTTGCACATCTTGCAATGCCTACCTGCTGTTCCCAATGAGGTAGTAACATCTGTTTCCAGTACTGATGGACATCACCTGCTCAGGAAGGCATTTAAACATCTTCCTCACCGTTTCCATAATTTCAAAATTTCTTATGCCAACTTCAATACTTATGATTCTGTTAAGATAAGCATATGAAGCATCCTATATAGATATACATACATATGTACAAGTACACACACACACACGTGTGTCTGTGCAAATTTTACGGTGAGCACAACACAGTATATCTGCATGAGAAAAGATAAACATTTTTCCACAGAAAAAAATCTCAAGAAAATAAGCACAAATATTCAAAACAGATGGCCTTTCAATGAAGAAAACTTCCACGCAAAAAAAAAAAAAAAAAAAAAGTTAAATCAACTTTTGCAAAGATTCAGATTTTGGATCCTCATTTCCGGAAAAACAGGTTGTTGGTCTAACACAGAACCTTGAAAAAGAAGAATAGTAAGAAAAATTTCATGAGGAAGTTTTTTAACCACTGTAAAACAATACATTTGATTTGAAACTAATTACGTATTAATAGTGCTTTAATGGAGGGGAAAAGGAACAGAAGTACTCTTAATGGATACTTGAAGCATTACTCCCATTAACTTCAAGATGTTAATAAAAATAATAACAGCAATAATGATGGTAACAATGTAACCACATACCACTGAGCAAGCTGCAATATTTTTGAAAGCTTCACAAAGTAAATCCATTTAATGGACGAAGCACAACAGCAGTGTGGTTCAGTGACCTCCATGCTAAACAATGCCAGGAGCCTAGAGTATTAAGCTCCAGGTCTGATGGGTAAAACCTTTACATCTTCTGTTTCCCTTCCAAGTATCTCACACCACCTGTGACATGGTAAAGGGCGCTAGGACAAAGCCAGCGACACCCAGTCTCGCTGCAGCAGGCACTGTGCTGGGAGGAATGAAACAACCAACCCAAATGAGCCAAGTAGAGAAATTTCTTTGTAGAGTTAAGAGGCAGTGGGGCACCAGCACCAGCCCAAAGGGCCACGTGAGAGTCAGGAGACCTCTGCACAATCTGCAAAGCACCTTTGTGAAGCTGTAAGTAGGGAGAGGTTTTGTGACACAGGTAAGAGGGGCATAGTCAATCCTTATTCACATGTGAATGAATGCATAGCACCGTCCTCTCAGGAGATAAAATACCTTCTGCTACAGGAATGCAGCCTTTGGGGTCATGGAGCCAAGATGTCTGGTTTGCAGATACCACATCACATATATGCATTAAATTTTAATAAAGCAATTGAGGATTTTTACTCCTATATACTGTAAGCTGCACCCAAAACCTACAGAAGCCCACAGGACTCTTTTCTGGACTTCAGCAAGATTTGAATCAGGAACCTAAGTCAGGAAAAAGTGTCTGTACAATCAGTGGCCATTGAAGAGCATTGATACATGACTTAAAATAGAAAAGGTGACGCATTTGAGTTACATACTGATCAACAGCTATGGAGCCCTTTACATGCTGGCCTTTTAGATACTTCAGTATATAATTCCCTTTGCTGGATTTGGACAGGACGAAAAGACGCCTTTTCCAGGAATTCTGCCAAAGAGAAAGTAATTTGTCTCTCGTTAAAATTCAAGATAGCGGACATAACAGCTGCTTGTTGAAGGATTGCTGAAATATGACTAATCTGTGCTGGTATACCTGTGAGCTGAAAAGTTGAAGAGGTGGTGATTTGATGAGGAATCCGTGCTTGCAGACTTCACCTTCAGGGCAAAATGTATTTTGAATTCTCCCTAATCAAAAAGAAATGAACAGCACCATTACTTAATTTGTTGCCAATTTATCTTTTACAAAGACCTGCTTGAACTGGAAATTGTTGCTGAGGGCGGGGTTTCTGTGCTTAAATGGCCACAAACCATATCACAATTAGAGAAGAGAAACACAAATCAAGACTATAAAATACAGGGCCAGGTCCTGCTTCCCTGATATTAATTTTATGGCTACAACTGACACAAACTGTAAGCAAATGATAGTGAAAACGTAGAGGGCTCAGAAAATATCATGAGCCTCTGCCTTCTTTAAATGGTCTTATTTAACTTTTGGAGTCTGGTCTTATTTAGCTTCATAATTAGCGATCTGAAAGGCAGTAAACACACCCCTAATGCAGTTCATAGATGGCATTCAATCAGCTAAGGATAGATCATCTTAGACTGTGAATTGTGATGTCACAACAGGAAAAAGTCTTACAAGTAAAATTTGAGCTAAAACCCTACGGGGACAATACATAGATATGTTTGTTTGTGATCCTTCATACTTTGTGACCAGCTATAGTTTAAGATTCACATTTTTTAATCACTTGTGGATTTCTGATAAAAATGCACTTTAACATAACAAAAGCAGTGGCAATGTCATTCAGTTTTTTAACCTGTAAACCATGTATGGTGTGTTAAGATTTTTTAAGAAACCAGTGACAGAAAGGAACACAGGCAACCTCAGTTTGGATTTTCTAGTAAAGGACAGTAGACAATATGCATAACTTTCGGGAAATTTAACATGAACAAACTTTGTGGTCTTAAGTGGAGGCAAGGCTTTATCACCAGTGCCTTGGACATACTGACTGTACCTTCCAGTTCTTAGTTAATTTTTAAGGATTTTAACATTTTTAACAAATGTCAGTTCAATGTCTTTGTCAGGGTTTTTCACCTACTGTTTGCCACAAAATTCTTGAGACCGCTGGGGAGTAAAGAGAATGGTATCATACATTGATAAGAATGGATTGAAACCTAATTCAAATTTACTCCTGACAAAACTTAGTAAACGAAATTTTGTACCTGCAGAATTTCTTTTATTTGTAGAAGCCATCCTGATGATTTCTTCCACCCAGATGGTAAAAAGAACAAAAATACTGAAGCTAATTCCTTTCACTTTGCTTGCTGCTGAGCAGTATTTCACTGCACACAGAGTTGCTGCTGAGAAAATAACAAATATCTTACAAGCGTTAATTTTCATACTGATGATTTAATTATATAAAATAAATATAGGAAGATATCTAATAAGCCATATGTATAATTATAATAGTTATTACACATAATATTTTGCTATAGATTAATTTATACATTATATGCCAAAATATATTTATTATAATGCAATAATAAAATTAAAAATAATAAATATACATTTATATACGTCAAAGAGATAATTTGCCTAGGAATGGTGAGAGCTGCCACCTGAACTTCATTTTGCCCTTTCTTTTGCACTAGACACAACACCTGTAACCAAGGAATACTGCACCCACATATGATTCTGACACTGCTTTGCCAGTGAAGGATTGCAAGTGCTGTTCTCCAGTTCTTGCTGAGCTCCTGGGCTAGACTGAGAGACTTAAGGGCTTTCCTTTGCTTCTGTTTCTTCAGTGATTTACCCCATGGTGCCAAAAGTAAACATGGTACTGTCAGGACTGGTGCTCAGAAATGGGGTGGGTTACACACAAAATTTTACCTCTGACATGTAACTAAATCTATAGACTTCCACACCTCCTGTTCCTAGCTGCAAATGAGAATGGCCCTCTGAAAACTTAGGTCCATTGGAGGTCTCAGCAGAACATTTCTGCCTATATTTCTGGAGCTTATTTTTTTCTTAGGGAAACTTAAGCAATTTTTGCATTTTTTGGGAGAAAGATTTATTGTACAAAGGCTGTGATAAACTGCTATAAAAATTTACTTCTAGAGTTTTTATCTAATACCTACCAAAAAAAAAAAAAAAAAAAAAAAAAAAAAAAAAAAAAAAAAAAAAAAAAAAAAAAAAAAAAAAGCTCAAAAGGGCAATTTCCAAAAGTAAAAATGACTACACACAAAGCCAATTTGCTGGTGCCAATAGTAGAGGCACACGCCTGGGGTTGCAATGAAAAACAATGCATTACTCTGTTCAATGTGACTGACAGAGTCACCTCTACTGCAAAATTATGCAATCATTACAAAACAGTGTTCCAAGAACCTATGACAGGATAAAAGTCTCCTCTGGATGTCAGTAGAAGTCAAGATTTGCAGGTGGGAAGACAAACACCCATGAGGTTACAGTTGTGCTATCTCCCACTGCATTTTTTGGGGAAAAGTTTTTAACTGCTACATTTAATTGTCTTTTCAACAGAAAGCATCATTTTAAATAGGTTATGTCTAATTCAAAATAGATAATGCCAATTCCATGATTATATCCCCTCAGATTTTTGTATGCCTGGCATTAAGAGATTTGATTGCTTCAAACCTTTTGAAATGCAATGAGACACTTCAGTCAAAATGCAAATAAAATGCTTTACTTTTTTAAGATGTAAGCTACTATAAAACTTCAAAAATATGATACCAAGATCAGGTAAACAACCAGTGTTAATACTTACAGGCAAAATAACTTCATGGTGAAGAAGGTTTTAGGGAAATACACCTTTAAGTATATCCAGATTCCCTGTATCGCCTCCTGCAGCAAAACATGGTTTGTCCTTGCCCTGCATTGTGACTGCCTTCTTATAGTCCACGTAGAAATACAAACATCCTGAAATATGACCCACAAGGAAATGCCTATTTCTGCATGGGAAGCAAATTAAAGACTGTTCTGGAGAGGGGAAATCCAGAAGATTATTATTCACTTACAAGCAATGAAAAATACAAACATTTGAGGCAGTGATAAATGTCTCCTATAGAAAAAACCCTGCAGACAGATTATTTCTGTTGGTACAGCTTTCTGAACAGTCCCTTCGTTTCCCCTCAGCTGTGTCTAAAGTATAATATCCATCCGTGACTGGAAGATAAAGTAACATTAAGAACTCTGAAAAATCATAAAAGCACCATAAAGTGTAGCCAACTTCAGATTTAAAGAATGGCATTTTCTAAATTGTACAATAGTGAAGCAACATTTCTTATGCTGCCTGTATCATGGCAATAAATTTCATTGTAGGGTCAGTGTAAGTTTTGGTTATAATAAACCAATTTTTGGGGAATCTCTCCAGAAACACTCAGCATATCATTAATGACAGTGGTTTTACAGAGTAAACCGTTTGGCTAATCCTGCAGATGTAAAGGGAATTGTTCTTAGAAAATAGTTCTAAACTTGATCAGGAAAAAAAGCTAAAATGCCCTACAGCTTTTAAGTTAGTATTCAGCTTCCTGGCCTCCTGGAGTGAAAGAGCCATTCTGGATGAGTTCCTTCAGGCTCTTGGGCTGGCACAGCCCTCAGCATGTAAACATCACCAGTCAGAGGTGATGTCTGTCAGTAGGAAATTTTCTTCTTAAATGATATTAATGTTTTTTTGATCTAAAGTTATGTTCCATCTAGCAGAGACACTGGTCCTGACACAAGGGAATGTTGTTTTTTTCTTTCACTACTACTCTAAGTTATCTTTCCAAGCCGCTTTCCTCTCCGGCAGCCTCTTTGTGTGTTTTATGCTGATGTTTGTATATCTCATATCATAGAACTAGCCTGAAGGTTAAGATGCAGCCTCCATTTCTTCCTTTTGTTGTCAGCCAGCAGGTAGAATTGCTGTGCTCCTCTGTGCCACACCATCAGCTTTTTCCAGGAAACCTTTGGTCTGCCAGGAGAGCTCTTGCAAACACTGAGAGTGCCTTGTTGGCTTGCCACGTTAGAGCACTGAAGAGCTTCAAATAACATTCCTACTTTGACTGTTTTCTTATACAGACAGCTACTTTTTCTCCTCTTAGCTGGAAAGTCCCAAGCTGCCCTCATTTAGAGTCCATCATGGTAAATGTATAACAAAATCCGACATAGGCTCGTGCTGCCCACCTTTTTTTTTTTTTTTCTTTTTATTTCAGACAAGTCCAGTAAGGAAAATAGTTTTCTTACTCATAGAGGAAACTCACTTTTGTTAACTCTGATTCTTTCTCAGCAGTCCCTTGCAGGCTTGAGCAGGGACTATTTTTAGTAATTTTTATATCTCCCCAATGCTTCCAAGCTAAGATAAATTTGTTAAAGCTTTTTAAAAATAAAACACCATTCTCAAGGAACCTTTAAGAAAAAAGCGCCGCACAAGGGGAAACGTGTTCCTTACCTGTTATGCTGTAACATACTGACATTATAAAAAAAGTTAAACTGACCTGTTTCAGAGACCCTACTCATTCCTTTATCGTTCCCAAGGCTCTCTGGCTTCAGAGCTACAATGTATCTGAATGAAAGGATAGTTTTAGAAACAGGGGAATATTTCTTTAAAACCAGGCTAAACCTTAAGCAAATAAACACTAATGAACTATAAAGACGTGAAAGAGCTTCCAGGGAAGTCACCAATACTGAAATGTTGACTGGGCTCATTTCTCATGGTAAACCACGAATATTGCTAATGCCACAAAATAGTTTAAGATGGAGCTATTTGCCAGAAGTAATGAGAAGAATATTGTCATATCCACTGCTACACCACTGTACAATTTACTGCATAAAGGGCACGATGGTAGATCACTGATAGAACAGGGTATTTCTCTTAAAATATTTTCAGTAACTTCGGTTTACCCTAAGAGAGGGTTTGGCCTGCCCAAGCTACGTCACCCAATGCCAAGTTACTTTTCTACCTTTCAACTGACCCTAAACCTCCTCTTGAAAAGATGCCAGAGACCACCTGCATTCTTGAATGAGAAAGGTACTGGGATGTAGTTTGGTTGGTTTTCACTTCACCAGACTGAGTGACAAACATGCAGATATTCACAGGAATTTTTTTTTTAAAAAAGGCCTTTATTGATGTCATGCTCAATATATTCATAAAACAACCATTTATTTAATTTAAACAGCTGTAAATTTGACTTATGAAAAAAATATATGTCTCACTATGTCACAGTATCTGTAAGAAAATAAACTTAACAATTTGGTAACTTGGCCTTAATAGTAGGCACTTATTTTCTTAGAGGATTGCAAAAGAGTATAGAGTGCATTAACTGAGAAAGGAGTGAACAACTCATCATTTATCAGTTTAACCAAATCATTAAATTCACTTTTGTGAGCTAGCTACCAACTATAAAGAGCATATAAAAAGTAGGAATATAAACATTACCAACATAACTCTGAAACACAAAATCAAGACCATACAGTCACTAAGAAGGCACTTCTCGTTTCTGATTCAAGTAAGCATTCACAGTTTTGGCAAAATTCCTCACAAATAGAAGTTAAATCTAAACATACATTTGTTACTGGAACATATAATTCTATCATTCCAACATTAAATTTTATTGTTTTACAACGAAGCCTTGTCATTAACCTTCTGATGGTTCAAAAATTCTGAATCCAAAAGCAGACATTCTCCTTTCTGTGAGCAGAAAAACTGCAATACCACTGTTTCAGATCATTCTACCAGTCAATTGTCATTCGCAAGGCAAAAATCTTTATAATGGCACCTTATTAAGGCATAATCCAATTAAAGTTTGCCAATCTTTTACACAGATTTTGAATTTGATTTTTCTACTTGTTACATTTCCATATTGTTCAGGTAAATCATTTATAAATATTGATTATTTTATATATTCATCTTATGCTAGAGTGACAACTAAGTAAATTGACTTCCAGGTTAAGCACAGAGCAACCATTAGCCTTCATTATTAATGTTCATTAAAAGGAAATTAATATATTAGACTAAGAAACACCTTTTTAAATAGCTACAAACTGTTTGTCACTGGACATACCCATAATTTGATGATCTTTGGAAATTTCTGAAGAGGTTATGGTTCCATGAGCTAGCAGTAAAAGGAAGGAGTCTCATGAATTTTTGTTTTATTCTTAATTTACAATCTGCTTTCTGGGAAAAACCTTTATGGGTCAGGAAGGTGATTCTCACAACTTGTTCAGCAGCCATAAATCATGACAGCCACACTAAGGGAAATCAAGATACAAAACTTTTGAGTTGTGTAATCTGCAGTCAACCATATTCTTTCTAATAGCTGTCAGGCTGTCTGTCCCCCAGCATTTACTTCTTTAAAATACTGCATATTGTCCATCCACCAGATAACTGAGCTTACACAATATAAAAATCTAGTGTTATTACATTTCTGTTATTAAAAATGTGTTTACTCCTGTTTATAATCAAATCTCCACCCAACACCATACCCCGATCTTTCATCGCTGGTTGCATTAAAATGCACTTTCAGAAGTAAAGTTCCTTCGTGAGCATGGAGACCACACAGGGAATCTGCTTCTTCTCACTGAAGCGTGGATCATCCGACTGGGATTCAAAATTGGTGGCAACCACGTAGTTGACCCGTGTGAGGATCTGCATGATCTCAAGTTGTTTTCCATGCTCATTTAGCACAGAGCACAAAGACTGCACAAACCAGGAGCCTCTTCCGGGGTTTCTCCAGGAGTAATAACCTTACAGGAAAGACAAGGAAGAAAGTACATGGGATTATTTTTGCTCTTTTGTGAGAAAGACTAAAAATGCATACAAAGAAAGCTTAACTCTTATCACGCGTGTCACATACCCTGCTTCATTAGGGTTGAGAACAATGTGTATTAATTCTCCAAACCTCACACTACTAAAGTACCATTCTACGTTTTGGCATTTGGGAACCTGTGAGAAGTAAGATTTCACAGGTTTCCTCTCCAAGACTAAGTTTTGTGCTGTAGCAGTTCCTCTTCCTGCCTTCATTACATATTCAATGTACTTACTGAAGGTAAGGAAGGATTGGAAGGGCAGGATTCCAAGCAAACAGCATTGCCTTTGCCATCTGTAATCTCCCATTTCCTACGCAGCCAGTGTAAAAGCGGTGGACACAACACACTGGCCCAACATACAGTGGGCCTTTGTGTTTTGTCCATCAACGTACAATGTGTCATCAATGAGGGTTCCATCTACAATCCAATCAGTGTGGATGAGTGGCTTCCATCTCCACCCTGACCCTATTTTCTTTACCTGGCACAGTGGAATACGCAAACAGGAAATCAGCTTCTACTGGGATTTTGTATCTCGGGTTGGCATCTGTTTCCAGAGTGTCATTTGCAGGTCCAGAGTCAGTTTGTATACCTTCATCGAATTCAGAGCCTCTACATGCCTGAAAGCAGAGAAGAAAAATAGAATTTGTCCAATAAGGAGAAAAAAAGGTGTTATAACAATAAGTATTCATCAATATCTTTAATAGATTCAGTTTTAAGCAGTACTTCGCCTGTATCAGAACCAGAAATGCAATTCTGGGGGATAACTAATTGTTCAGTGGTAAAGTTACTGGCTTAACCGTTTCAAAATATACATCTCATATAGTAAAGAGAGGTAAAGGTGTTGAGGCTCAGTTGTTTGTCAAAGTGCCAAGGCAGTATTAGTTTATTTTATCCATGATTAATTTTACTAGTCTGGAGTCATTCTCAGAACTCAGTTATTACATAATGCCTTGTGTAGTGGGATTTATGGTCATTTTCTTTACAGTGGATTACACACTGTCATTGGTTCCTGACATGCACTGATGAAGCACTGCATTTCACAAAATCACACCCTGAGATCATCTAGTCCCATTCCCCCCTCTCAACCAGGGACAGCTACAGCTGTCCAAGTGCATGTACAGTTGTGTTTGGAATATCCCCACAGGCTCTACAGTGTGGGCAACTAGTTCTAGGTTTGACCACCCATTTCAAGTATATTGCATTTTTAATATTTTTCCATTTATTTTTTTTTTTATTCTTAATTTTCTCTTAATCATGGGTTTAGCTAAAGGTCACACTGGGACGGCAGTCCAGATTTTTAAGTTTCAGCTGTTGATCAGTAGCTTTGACTGACAGCTCTTGCAAAATAAGTCTGACTAGTTATGTAACAGGGTTGGTTGCCTTTATTAAGATAATTTCAGAGGCTATGAAGTAATAATTCCAAACTTATAATTAAAAGAAACATCATTTTAGTAGTATGAAGAATCTAAAACAGACACAGTTTTCACTTTGAGGCTGAGGATTAATTGATGGAACAGCTTAGGGAAAACCACATCTGCTGCAACTCCCCCACATATATAACACTATGATAAAAAAGAGACTTCATCCCTGTGGTATGTCAGTTAATAGTTTGAAACAGAAGTCTGTCCAGATTTAACTAATATGCAATTATTATATGATAATTTAAAAATGCAATATAAATTTTTAGGCTACTGAGGAAGGGAAAAATATGTCTTTTAGCAGAATTCAGCAATTTGTAGAGGCAACTGTAATTCAAAGAGACTTGGACAGTATTATTGCTATTGATAATTGTGTATTTTCCTTAGCCCTCTCTGTACAAGAGAAGTTTATCTTTCTGCTTTGCAGTTCATATATGACCAAGAGAAATCCTGTACAAAATTACAGAGATAATGTTCTTTACATCCATGAATCTTGTATATAAACTACCTTTTAAAAACAAACAATACAAGTCACCCATAGACAACTTCTCTCAACACATTTTTTTCCCAACACCTCCAGCAACATTCAGTAAATTAACTTACAGGGCTCTTCTAGAACAGACAACCAACAGAGCATGTTTTCCCCAGTGCAGCAGTAGGATACTAGATTTACCTTAGGGCTATTACCTGAATGAAAAATAACTTGGGTTTGCCTATAAGGCTTTTACACTTGTCTCCTCTGAACAGCGCAGTCAAACTCTTGATAGCCATGGGTCCATCTGTGCCATAGATGAGTCCTTCCTCCCCATGGCTCAGAAGGATACAGGCAAAACAAGCAGCATCACTGTGATTCTCCTCAGCAGCTACAAATCAAATACTTCTTAGTCAAAAGGCAGCAACATTTCAAAAGACAATTATATTTAGCAAACACGTTTTTTTGAGACTAAATATACATTGGGCCTCTACTGGAAGGCAGGGGAAGGAGTGGACAAAGATGACACAACCCAGTTTTTACAATGTGATGAGTACTTTGAATACAAGGATACACCCTTCACTTGACTCTGAGTCTAGCCCCCTGGAATCAACAGGCTGGATTCATTATCTAATACGACCAGGCTCTTCACCTAACACCCAGGACAGGTGCTTCACAAAAACACTCCGCATTTCTGAACTGATGCTGGAGGAAGAGGTAGGGAATTAAGCCTAATCCCTTCAGAAATCAAATCCTATACAGAAAATTGTATGTGTGGGGCTTAAGCAATCTGTTTGTTCTCCTGTAACCTTCTTTGAGCAGGCAGTAGATTCAGGGACTTCCAGAGGTATTTTCCACTCTAAGTTGTTCCATGATTCTAAATTTTTACCTTCCTTCAGTAATTTCTCCATATCATCACGGCTTCGGTCCTTGTACGTATGAACCTCAAAACCTAAGTTTTTAAAACTCTTAGCCAGGTCTCCAGCATCTTTATCAGTGCCATTGCGTGTACCCATTCCTGCCGGAAAACAAAGAATACGGTTGACTGCACATTACACAACTCGAAATAATTCACGTGCTCAAAGGTAAATTTTTAGGTTTATAATTGGTAAACCTAAACAATGTCACGGTCACATGTTTTTAAAACAATCCTCTCACAGCAACGAGAACAAATTGTGAGTTTTTGAAAATAATGCAACGTTCAGTGTAAACACGTATCTTATCCTGAAAAACGCTGGCATGTCTCCAGCACCTTGCAACATAGACCTCTGTGGATGATTCATCTCCTTTTGGTTATGCAGGGTAACACAGGCATACAGCACCCCACAGAAAAACTGCTGAAAAGAGTCCCTTTGATACCCAATAAAAAGAACTGATACACAATCTTTGCAGAAAACAAATCACTGTGTTTGCCAATGTATGGGAACAATCCTATAAAGTTGTTCATAACACAAGTATCTGTCCACTTTGAAACCATATGTGGTCTGAAAAGTTAAATGCAAGAGGGTGAACAGAGCACAGCTACAGCTATTAGCTTTTCTAGCTCATAGCTGTAGCTCAGGGACAGAGAATTTATAACATGGGTTGCAGATGCCAAAGTTCAAATCTTAACAACACAGTCTTAAACTCTGAGAAAAGGTTTAGTTTGAAGTTGGTAGAGCAGGGAGACATGGTCTTTGAAACACATACTGCAAGGAAGTTGAAAAGAGCTACTCTAATGTAAGTTTTAAAGAGCAGGAAAAGTTTTAGGAACAACTATTTATCAGAAAGGATAAATATGTTAATTAAAACTAAAACTAAAATGTCCTAAAACTAAAACGCATATTGATTATGCTTTTTAATGAGTATCTTCACAGGAAGAACATTACCTGTTTTGTCCTCAAAATTTTTGTTGTTTATAATAATACATTTACCAACTTTCTTGTAGTCCATATTATACTGGAATGTGGGTGTAACAATTCGGTATTGATTACTGAGGGAGAGCTTTGGCTGCTCTTCTTCTCCATTCTTCCTTTTTCTAGGTGAACCAAATGAAATTATTGTTAGTTACCAGTCACATGCATGGCCTATTTATCATAATTCAAACCATTCGTGCAGCCCTACCCAGTGTTTTTCCTTCTCTAATGTTTGTTTTCTTCCTTCAAGGCATAAAGATCTTGTGATTTCCATGAAGTGATTACTCTGTGTGGTTGGATTCTGATGAGGTAAAAAAAACTCTAGAGTGGACTACAGCCAACAGCAGGATACGCAGATCCTGACCCACAGATAAAACAAATGGCCTGAACATGAAGTCAGACCTTTTTCAAACTGTTTCTGGACATATTTTACATTTACTGTAAGTAATTAATGAAGGGACAAACAGATTTCCCGTACCAACTATTCCAAGCACATAAAGATATGCCATTTACTCAAAGGTATGGTGAGATTTGTTTACTCAGTCACCATCATCCCTAAATTCTCAAGATTAAGATTAAGCAGTAGGTAGTTTCTACTGATAAAGGCTATAAATATGACCAAGTCATGTGTTAATTTAGTTTGCCAAATAGCATTCTGAACTCATGCAAAACCTAAGCACATTTTAATGGAATCATCAATACCTGGAATTAACTTCAAATAAAACCCATGAAAAACCAGCCCAAACCAAAATGGATTATATTAATGGGTTATAGTAATAAATGTTCTCTGGCTATATGACTGTGTACTGACTTTTCTGCTGTGTACAGGAGTCTTAAGCTTGGATTAGAAAGGGATGCAAAGGGTCTGATTCAACTCAGAATTATAAGCAAGATTTGGAGCAAGCCCAGTTAGAAAGAATGCTCAGAAAAGGGCAGCAGAAGTTACTGGCATCTCTCTTATTTTGTCCAGTATACTACTTCCAATGCTGATGTCTGAGAGGAAAATACAACCTACTTTCACAGCTCAAAGAACTGTATAATACAATTGTTTTTAACAAAATAAGATTTTTTCCATAATTTCAACTAATTTAGGTACTTTCACTCTTCTAACTCTGACATTTTTTCTAAAGAGTTACTAAGCTCTTTGCTTCAGTAATAGCCTACAGACATGAGATTGCTATGAATCAATTAAATGTTGATTAAGTAATTTATTTTCTTATCTGCCTGATTTAACAATGGTTGTCTTTTCGCTTTAAGTGTATTCTTCTAGACTAATTGGAATCTATAGCAATCCTTCTTTAAATGATTCATCATGTATAAATGGTACTGCAATTCAATTTTAAAGCAGCTTCTTCTTATGTTTGAATGTTGTCATGTTCTATTATACAGGGCCAAATTAAATAGCTGCACCTGGCACTCTTTTTACATGTGACCATCCTAACATCATCTCCTCTTCTAGATTTCTCTGAGAGACTACAAAACAAGATATTGAATCATATCTACTTGAGGATTTTGTCTGGTACTCTGGAAACATGTGGTTTTTTCTCATAAATTGCAAGTATTGGTATTCTCCTTGGATACTGCTTCTTGAGGGCTCTGGGAGCACTAATTAAATATTCTTTGCTTAAGAAAAGATTTTACCCATTTTAAATAATTATTCAGAGCTGTATGATGCTAATACTACATCTGGCTTTCAAGTAGATCTTGTATTCTTATTTTAACCTAAAATTCCCCAAGCCCCTCATCATCAGACAGCACTCTGGCAAAGAGAGAAAAAGAAATTTCAAAACAACAAACAAGCACTCAGGTCAATGAAGAGGCATTTCCTCAGTCCACAAATTCAAGTTTCTACTGATTTATCCGGCTTCATTGATTTCCTGAAAAAGCTGTATGACTAACAGTGGCTGTGAAAACACAAAAGGATATTTTCAAGGGGATTGTACACACATTTCTGTTTATGTCCAACCCGTGAACAGCTGTGAACACTCGGGACAGATCCACATGAGCAGTACGGCATCATGTTTGCACTGTCTGCTCTCCTAAAATGCTGGAAGTAATCTATTTCTAGTCCAGAAATCAGGCAGCCACATTACCCCACAAAAAGCCTCACTGAGAACAACAGCTGGGGTTAAGTGGCGCAATAACGCAGTCACACAACTTCTCTGAAACCACTCCACTTCTGAGTTCAATAGTTTGCGCTCATTCATGCAGAAATACTCGTGAGTTTAAGGGATGTAGCTACTACTGCAGGTATTCTCAAAAGCACGCCAGAAGCTCTGTGCTGGTCAGAGTCAAATGTCACAGACAAGCCTTGGCAGCACAGTAGTGCACACAACTATCATTTCCCCATTCCTTCACAGAGGCTACCGTGGCTTTGTTCTAATGATTCCTCCCAAGCTGAACAGGTTAATGAGACACTAAAAAAACCACAGCATGCTTTGTAGGGTTAGGACTATCATTCCTTTACTGGCAGACAACAAAAAGTTCCAGCAATCTTTTGGTATCAGTCCAAACTGAATGAATAAGGAAGCAAAGGCTGTGGAGCGTACTTATCCTGGGCCTCCAATCCAGACAGAAATTCTCTTTTGAAGATTCTGTTTCCTGTGCCAACATAATGCAATATGGGAATTGCCTGACTGGAATAAACTGACTGTATAATGTCCACCTCTTTGGTTTCAATAAGCTAAATCAGACCTTGTAAATAATGAGTCCTTGAGGGAAATGCTCTGTCAGTGACAGGCTGGCTTATGACTGAAAGCCTAAAGCCTTTATTTTCCAAACATTGAACTAGACACCTGTTAATATAAATGTTTACTGCTGTTGTTCTTACTAAGCTTTCTAATCACTGTATTTTCTGAAAGGGTTTCCATAGGTTAGTTATGTGCTGTTATAAAATGTCTTAAACTATGTGCCCTCGGTTTTATTTCATTCTGCTTCTTTGACATCCAGTGTCTTTAATTTCCCTCTTTTGGGAAATAAAAATTTGAATTTCATGACTGTAAACTCATTCTTCAGCTCCTAATGGCAACTATGCCATAAGTCCTCACTCTGTCAGTGGTCACTGATCCTTCCCTTAGACAAAAATATTTTTCCTATCAGTGCTCTCACACATTTCTCGTCCTCCCCCTTCAGTCGAGAGTTCAGCAAAAGCAAAACTCCACTCTGGCACTCTCATAGAGCTTACAGTGTCTCTAAAACCAGGCCTTAGGTTTGACAACGGTATGTCTGGGAATGTGATTTCATCAAGTCTAGACTCAATCAGTGTCACCCCTATGAAAATTATTATTATCAACTTCTCACTTTTCAAATACGAAACTAAAGTTATCCATACTATTTTATCATTTTGCTATTGAACTTTTAAATTTCAGTCAAATTTCTTATAACCATGAGTGGCTGAAATTCTGTCACAGTCCATGAAGATGCATCACTTGCACCTGTAGTGGACTTGATTGTCTACAGGACTTCTATCTATCACAACAAATTTTCTTTTTCCTATACTTTGGGTAAATTATGATTTGATTATGATTCAAGATTTAAGGATAAAAATACCACTGATAACATTTAACTATATCTAAAGATTATTTAGGAAAAAAAAAAACAAACATAAAATAAAGAAATGTGTCTTAGCAGATGAGATTTTCTCTCCTTTGGCTTCCCTTCTAATGGCAGCTTCCTGCAATTCTGGTTTGCTGTAACTGCATGGACTCCCCTTGGAAGAGTACCAGTATAATGTAGGGAAAGTTCTCAAGAGAAGAGTGGAAAAAAGGGAAACATTAGGAAAAGAGTGCAATCTCCAGGGTAGATACTGCTACACCAATTCATTCAACTAACATCAACATTAACAACGATTAAAAACAGGATGATAATAACAGACAGACAATGGAGCTCTTCTAAAAGCATGAGCTGCTTGGCCTTAAAAGCAACGTGACAGCACACAGAAGAAACAGCTCTACCTGAAAAAGAACAGTCACCTAAATAGCCTTTCAGGTAGAGGATTAGATGAACAAAGACAAATTTCATAATCAGTACTGCCCAATTACAGAATGGGAGGACTTTCCTGTTTGTTTGGGGTTTTTTTTTCTGTTTGTTTGGTTTTCTAAGAGGAAGTTAATGTGTTAATCAAAGTGAACTCTAAAAATGATACTACAGAGGGATATCCAGGCTTTGAAACCCTTCTCTCCCAGGAAAGTTAGGGACTTTTGTTGCTGTACTGAAAAATGTAAGCAGATAACAAAAATGCTACAGTTATGACACTATTTAAGGAAGTTGGTGTTCAGAGATGGGTGGAAAAGGCTATACTGATTCCATTAATTTCAAGTACATAGAACAAGAGAACTCTGTCTTACTCTGCTCTATGCAGTTCAGTAAATTTGGGCTTTATTTGATAAGGAATATCTCAGAACATTATGATAGTTTTTACTCTGTCCTTAATACAATGTGCCATCATATATAATTTTTGAATGACTGATAGCAGATTCCTTTTAAAAAAAAAATTGCCTTTAAAAATATGGTGTCTTTGCAAAACTTATAATCTCAGGATCCCTTCTGGAGTCCTTTTTGGCATTGGAGAATAGTTCTATTCCAGTTTGTGTCACACTGCCAGCCCTTCTGGTGAGTCCAGGCAAGATTACACTGCACACAGTAGTACAGCAACAAAGTGCACAGGACAAATATTCTCAGGTAATCCATCAACATCCACCAGGACTTTCATACACTTCTTGCTGTGGAATGCAAGGTATCTTAAAACTGCAATGCTCTTTACTCTGTTACAAACAACTGAGATGTTTCTCTTGTGATTTTTACATTTGGGGACCTCTTCACAGGCTTCATTTAAATAAATTCCTCATTTAGTTACAATATTGTGGAGTAAGGGTATGGGACAATACATTAGTTTTAAGATCTCTGAAGAAACTTACATAGCCTGTATTGCTGATTTATTTTTATGCAGTTTGTGTGGCTCTAAGCTGCTCTTTCTGTCTAAAAAAGCCCACTCCTTCCAGTGTTGCACTGCAGTGTTTGTGACTACTGCTCATCACAAGTGCTGTTTGCTGGGGGAGAATCCTGGACTGGACTTCTTTACCTAAATAGATAGCTAAAGGATAGACAGAAAACAATGAAAATGCAAAGAGGAATGTGTTTGAATTCACAAAGCATCACTAAATTATGTGTAGTAACACTGACTGTGCTGGAGACCAATTTAAAGCTATTCTTCACAAAAAAAAAAAACAACCAAACAAAACAGTAAACAGAATTAATAAATCAGACAAATATTTTCAATATTTCAATATATTCAACATTTTGTTCTATGTATCTATCTTAGCCTCAATAATTAGCGGTCTATTTGTATGTCTGATGCTTTTGCATGATCATGCATTAGTATGTCTTACTTCTACATAACCTTTTCTCCAAACCATCAGTTTTAATATTTTATCCAGATTTAATACTTTTATCCAATTTAATTTCACTGTATTTAGTACACCCCTAATTACTCTGCACTCTCCCCTCCTTATTTTTTTTTTTAATCTTGAAACCTATTGGCAATAACAAGCAGAAGACACTTGTTAAACCTGACTAGAGCTTTTTAGATCTTAAGTTCTTTAAGGCAGACTCTTTGTTCTTTGTCAGATCTGTTTTGGTAGTGTCATGCAGATTTAGAGCTGCGAGCAAATAATAGATTATCCTCTTGCCTTTTCTTATTAATATTGCATCAGGTTGGCAGCAGCAACATTTCTGGACAAGAAGAATGTGTCACTACTTGAACTGTCTTTTATAAAAATGAATATTCCTTTACTATTAAAAAACAGAAGGCATAAATTATATGGCATGAAGACTAAACCAAAACTGTATTACAGTGCATTTGAAGGTGTGATCCTGGGTTGCACACTGAGAAGGCAACATGCTGGAACACCAAAGGAAGGTTATGGTTAACACTGAGGAGCCACTGCAAAAGACATTGGCATTTCAGAGACCTCAGTTCTGTTTCCAATCTGTCACATGCTACGGCCTCACAAACCTTTTCTCCTGAATAGACTCATATGACAGGTGCAATTTCCATCTCTTTTCAGACAGATAACACTTTAACACAGACTCTTCTGAAAAACAGCTCAAAAGCTGAAACAAAAGTCTCCCCAGGAAAAAGAGACTAAACTAATTATGTAGGAGGAAGTTCAAGTGAGTATTGCATACTTTCAATTTCCCTACTGAAAGCTATTAGCAAGTGACTATTGAATTTGATAGATGAGCACCAACAAAATAACCAGTCCTTAGAAGGCTTTTTCTAAAATATTTTTCAGATAGATGTCGAAAGAAAATTTTAAAAATTTCTAATATTACATCAATGTAATTATTTCAATGCAACAGAAAGTTTCCATTTAGAAGATAGAAGAAAAGTGGTCATACAAAACTGAGCACAAAAATTCCTCAATAAAATCTAAATATGACTTCACCTATTTTTGCTTACTATGGCAAGCAGATGTCTCACACAAAAGGTATGAAAACTGACAGCTGTGATTTAGAATAGCACATAAACATAAACACCACAATACAAAACACACACACAGAACATTAAAACACAAAAACCAGTCAAGTGGTCCTAGATTTCTGTTCCCTCTCTTAGCCTTGTTTTGCCTGCTAAAGAAATTTAAAATTACAGTGAAACATACTAAACTGATAATACTGGAGTCTGAAGTTCATATTTATCAATGAGATATAAAGTCTGTGCAGCCCTTGCATATTTATATGCTTTTCTGGTGAAATTCCTAAACTTTGAAAGTTAGTTTTGGGAAGGGGCAGAATAAAGGGAAACAGTCAGTGTGCTGGAACACCACAGCCCCTGATGAACACACTCCACTTTCCTCCTGGGAGCAGGCCTGCTAAAAGCAACAGGACTAGTCAGGCAATAAAGCAATGACTGTCTGTAAATGTCCTCAAAAACAGGGCCATAAGATCTATTCACCCTTCAGTTTCTTTTTGAAAAGCCTTTTGCTTGAATGAACCTGAAGCTAGGAAGCTACTAGGGCAGCACCTCTTGTTCCTTTGGAAACTCATGTCCTAGGATCTTCTAATAACTCTAAACACAGTAATTTTGAACAGAAAATATTGATGTAGCAGTCTTGAAAGAAAGGAGTTAATTAAACCATGAGATTATTTCCTTGAACTTACAAAGATAATAATAGAGATGGGATGGACCTAAGCTATCATTAATAAATTCTTTGCTCAAGACTGCATTGAGTTCATTTGTCCAATAAAACTGTATCATATTAAAAACCTACTTTTGTTCTTGTTATGAGATATATAGCAGTACCGTTACAGATTTCAAAGAAAATTTGCAAAATGAAACATTTTAATTTACTTAAAGAAATCCTGGCATTTCCCTAAGTTTCCTGTAGCATGCTACATCACCTTCAACAGTAGAACACAAAATAAAATATATTTATTAAGGCTATATGCTAGCTATGCTTTGCCCAATTAAATTTGTGAAAAGCATTAAACAAACCAAAATGCTCAAAATAGGGGGGATATGTTCTGTTATCCACTATGACCCAACTGATTGTGCTCTGGACGGAGAACTGAGTGTAAATTGTGCTTTTACTCTTGAGTACCATTGGGAAAGTAACTCCATATCTCTGGGTCTTAGTCTTCCCATTACAAAATGGAGCCTAAAAAACCTTATTTTATAAAGCAATTAAAGATAGTATGGCTTCTTTCCAGTGGGAAAACAGTGGTCAATCCTTTCCTGGGAGGAGTGGCTGGTACTCCAGAGAGCTGCGCAGCCTTTAAGAAGGACCTTGATGGGTTGGAGAGATGGGCAGAGAAGAACTGTATGAAACTGAGAAAAAGTTCGAAATCTGGGTCAGAATAACCTCATGGACCAGCACAGGCTGGGGGTCACCTGCAAGGACATGGGGTTGCTGGTGGACAACAAGGTGTCCCTGAGCCAGCAGTGTGTCCTTGTGGCCAAGGCGGCCAATGATGTCCCAAGGTGCAATGGGAAGAACATTGCCAGCAGGTCAGAGTGTGGCAAGGATGACTAAGGGACTGGAGCATCTCTTATGAGGGAAGGCTGGGAAAGAAGGTGGGCCTGTTCAGCTTCAAGAAGAGACGACTTAGAGGGGACCTCAACAATGTCTGCCAGTATCTGCAGGGAGGGGTCAGAGGATGGACCAGGCTCTGCTCAGGGGTGCCCAGCAATAGGACAAGAGGCAATGGGCAGAAACTGATGCACAGGAAGTTCCACTTGCATATGAGGAAGAACTGCGGTACTGTGTGAGTGACTGTGCACCAGAACAGGTTGCCCAGAGGGGTTGTGGAGTCTCCCTCACTGGAGATATTGAAGAACTGTCTGGACATAATCCTGTGCAATGTGTTCTAGGATAACGCTACTTGAGCAAGGAGGTTGGACCAGATGACCCACTGTGGTCCTTTCCAACCTTACCCATTCTGTGATTCTGTACAGTAAACTAGAATTAAATTTAAACCCCACTATTTTGTACACCTGTACAAGGTTTATGTCCAGCGTTTGAGTTAGTTTACTGACACATGCCTCCTGGAAAAAAAATCTGCGAAAAAAAGAAATTCTTATTGTCTACTGTAGAGATTTACAGTGGATCTCAGTCCAGAAACAAATTCCTGTCTTTGCTTCCTGAACATTAACTTCCCTGAGGAGAGAAAACTGCTAGTGCCTGCACATGATTATTTAACATCGACTGCAAGAATGACAGGGCAGCAGTTCACAGAGTATGGCATTTCCCCAAAGTATCTTACAGCCCCAAAGGTCTGGGGGACCTTGGCTTAACAAGCAAGCTACCACAGCTCACCACATTGCAGCTGCTCAGCTGAACTACAGCAATGGCTATTTGTACATTCCTTTGAAACCAAAACCTGAAGTGTATTAGCTTGAATCCCAACGAGGCCTCCCCTACCACAAAGACATACATCTGCAACAGTCTCAGCTGTGAACAAAACCCACTAGAGAGCTGCAGTAGTAGTGCTAATTGCAGCAACTGACTCACCTGAGTGTGAGCACACTTTTCATTTGATCCCTTCCAAAGCAAGCCACAAACAAAAATTCAGTAGTTTCTACAAACCTGCAGCTTCTGTTTAATGTGCAGAATACCTTTTATATTTATACCCAATCATTTTTAAAAAAGATCTATTTATGGATTAATTTATGAATTCTTTGCTTAGAAAAAGGGCCTCCTGTCTTCTGATCTTCATCACTTATGTCTTCATATAGCACATTATATATTCGTATAGTACAAGCAAATTATCTTTCAACTTTAGTTAGAGGAACTAAATGCATTTTAAATCCCTCATTAGAAGATATTTTTCAGACTCTCTTGTAGCTTTTTTGTCCCATTTTAGTTTCAAACCCATCTCCATTTAGGAGGGAGAATCTTCTCTAAGAACCTGGAAAATTCAGAGAAACTCAGTCCAGGACAACTGAAAATTCATTGTGTAATGAAAACATGAATCGAGCTGTTTGAAAGAACAAGGCTCAAACCACAACTTCTGGCATACTTTATAAATATCTTTTTGAGTTCTGATAGCTGCATCTAAATATGTCTTCCTCTCCTTGTAATTATGTGCTAGTGATGGCCTTAATATAATTCAAATCAAAACCATGGCTGCAATTTTATTAATTATATACAAATGAAGCAGACTACGTTCACTGGGACTAAGCCAGCTGCAGTTTGTACAAAACATTTCAACACAGACTTATGTCTAATGTTGTCCACACTTCACAACATTCAAAAAGAGACAAAAGTTAAAACAAAAAAAAACAAAAAAAAAAAAAAAAGAAAAGGTAGCAGTGCCCTACTCTTTGTGCACTTCATATTTTAAGGATCACTTACAACCTACATGAAAACTTCGTGGTGTAATGCCTGCAAAACAGAGTAAATTCTAAACATCACTTTGTAATCCAGATTCAGCTTCCCAATTAGCTGCATGATATCTGCTGTGTAGGTCTCACAATATTGATTCCAACATAACAGTCAAATAAACATTCAAAAGATAATTTTTTACAAATAAAGAATTTTGCTTGCTGAAAGGCTTTCTGCTCATTTCTAGAAAACCTCCATGTACAAGGGTGTTCTGGAAACTGGAATCTTGCATGATCATACCCTAGGCAGTATAATGTACATAGACAACTGACAACAACGTGCAAAAAAAAAGAAGCAGCTTCTCTTACCTGTCATAGGTACTAAGAGCAGTTAACAGGTATATATGGATTGCTTGGAAAATGACTCAAAATAAACCAAGCTCTTCAAACACTCTTTCTCAGAGAACACTCTGGAAAGGATTATCAATTGCAAAATGCCAGTGGAGTTAATATTAGCTTGCTATAAGCACTGAAACTAAACTCTTTTAGGGCATCAATTCAGGAGATTTCCAAACAGGTGGCAGAGAAGGAAGGAGACGAATAACATTCTACAGTACCTTGGCTCATCATCAAATGGTACTCCACACTGCATCTGAAAACAGCTTCAGCTTGTCCTCCAGAGCAAGTCTAATGTTCTTTGCTAATGCTAGGAGCCCACCATGCTCAGGGTTACATTGCAGAGTGAAACAGGGTGCTCTGTGTGCTCAGGCCCAAAGATTCGCCTGTGTCAGCAGTGGGTCACGCTGGACTGTTCTGTGGGGCTATTCAAACCCCTGTAGCCATCACCCTGCAGGCTGAGGTCATGCAGGCCTGAGCTACCTTTGCTGACAAGCGGAAAACACACTCCCATCGCCCTGATTCTGTCCCTGCTCCTAAATAAGAGTAGAGGAAAATAGAGCAGATTTTGAGATGGACGTGGGACAGCAGACTTCCCTTTGCGATACGTCCTTCTGCCTTCTGATCCACCCTTACTGCAATATTTACTCAATGAGTATTTCTAAGGAAATAATGCAAATTAACTTGCACAGTTTACAAAACCTCCACGTAGTTTAATTCATAACCTACTTCCTAAATATTTACCCTTAAACAGTCTTGGCCTATTATAAATTTGGCTTAAATTTGTTTGGATTATTTTGAAAGCTTAAACGTGACGCTACATAATAGCTGTCCTCCAAATGTTGTATGATACAGCCCAGAGTTTGTTGTACTGAAGGTAATAAATTACTACATTAAAAAGTAATTTGGATACTTGACCATGATTGCTGCAGATACTGTCCCTGGATAACCCAGTGTTTGCTGTTCTTCATAATATAAAATCTCTAAGGAGACTAGAAACAAATGTTGACTGAGGATTAATGGCTTCTTATAATTTATTCTAGATACTATTTCAAGGTACTTGGGCATTTCCTACATGGTACATCCAGTAAGTGTCCAAGGGAAAGTACAAGTACTGACCACAATTTCCACTCATTGTTAAATACTCCCACAGTGTTCCCAGAAGTTGAATTCCAAACCTAAAATTCCATTAACAAAAATAAAATAAAAAAAAAACACCTTTTGACTTAAAAGAGAGTAAGGAAAATGAAACATCTCTTATTTCATGTTACAATCTCTTTACTGTCTTTGTAGGAACAGGTTATAGATTGCTTCCGAAATTTCATGTTCAGTGTTCTGGGGGTGAACATAAAATACAGATATTTAGCTTTTGCTAGGCAGAACCAACAAACTCCAAACAAAATTAAAATAATATTATGATTGATTTTGGAGTTATAATAATAAGAGGAAAGATCCCTTTTACAGGACAGGCTAAGGCACAGAGTGATTTTCTTAGAGCCATAAAGTAATCATGAGGCTAAAAGAGGAGGTCAGTTCAGACATATGAATTGCAGCCCAGAGCATAACTTCAGATAATGATTCATCAGCTGTTATTTGTTTTAAAGTAACTTGCTATTTTGAGTCTATCTAAAGATAAAAGAGATACTTTTCTAAGCAATATTTACTTTGAGAGGTCTGTAATATTCTGACACCAAAAAAAAAAACCACAACAGAAACTGAATTTTTAATTTTAAAACTGTGAAAGTTACAATAAAAAAGATGAGCTATGATTCAAGGACTCATCAGTATTTGAACACACTAATTTTAAGGCAGGAACAGCTGATACTGTAGTGGAGGCCAGTACAGTTTCTTCATAATCAGACAGTGCTAGCAGTAGCACTTTTTCTATAAAACAAGCAATTAATTTGTAAGATCAGTGTGTTGGGTTTACTTCTTATTACCCTACTCTGATTTGATTGGTAATAAATTAAACTAATTTCCCAAGTCAAGTCTGTTTTGCCCCAGATGGTAATTGCTGAGTGGTCTCCCCCTGTCCTTATTTTGACTCACGAGTCTTTCTTTTACTGTATTTTCTCTCCCCTGTTCAAGTGAGGTGGGGAGTGATGAATTGGCTTTGGTGGGTACCTGGTGTCCAGTCAGGGTAAACCCATCACAGATCAGGCCCACAGTTTTCAAATGGTCCAAAAACTCAAAAATGGACAACTCTGGAAAACATGCATCTGCAGCACTCTGAAACTGTGCTTCGTCAAGTTCTACCTGCAAAGCAGTTTCTTTTACAAATCATATAAAAATACGCTGATAGTAATCAAAGTGGATGGAAAATAGCTCCCCAAAAGAGTGAGGAACAACAGCAGAGCAGAGCTGAAACAAAGACAACTTTCCACACCTATTACAACTCCAAAGCTAAGGTTCAGCTGAGGTTGAATCTCAAAAATGAATATTTATTCTTTGAAGGAGGAGGCTATTTATTTTGAGAAATATGACTACACTGAGATAAGTGCCAGGAAATTAAAACAGCTTCAGTAACATCTGTGCTTCCCCACTTTGGTGCCCTGTGACTCAAATAAACACTGGACACATGAAAAGAAAACCTATATATCCATGAATCTTTTTCATCTAAATACTAGTCCACAAACCTGGTAGATATCATAACAATATAACAATCACAGCCACTGAACTACAGAAGGCAAGATGCACACTGATGTTTCCAAGAGACCTTCAAATTATGCAAAACGAAAAGCCTGCATTGTTAAACAACTGAAGTGCTCTTGGTGACTACAGGGCCGTGTAACAAGCCTCTCAAAATCCTCAGGGGGATTTTCTTGTGGTATTTCACGTTCCTCCTTCAAGGGCATTACAAAACCTCACAGTTTCAGTTGTAACTAAATAAGTTACAATTAAGACTTCTAAAATATATGTTTAAATTATGTTTTCTGTTTCCAGATAAGAAAGGGAATACTGACTGTAACAAAAGACTGCAGGGCCCGAGTAGATAAAAGTAACCAGAGGACAAATGATTCTATGTAATTAAATTAGAATAAAACTGGTACCTTGATACTACTCACATTCACCTTCCTCTGCACTATGTTTTGTCAATGAAGCCCATGAAGAGTTGGGATTATTGACCGTGCAAGTTCAAGTCTACCAAGTCCTAGGAATTCTCAGATGCAGCTTTTTTTTTTTTTAAAGAAACAACTTTGATTAGGATTTAAAGAAACCTTAGCTCCACTTAACACAGTGGAACTGCAATTTTATTCCATTTCACGTTACATTATGTTTCCTGGATGATAAAGTAGGTTTGTTGATATCAATCTCCCTAACAGGGTTGCCCAATAAAACTCAAAAGATACTAAGTGGAAGATATTAAATCATCCTGTGAAGAAGTGAGACTATTTGTAAAGCCTTGAAAGTGTGACAGGACCACACACAGCACAGAAAACAAAAATTTCTATGGGAACAATTCTATTAGCCCCTAACTATTGCAAAAAAAAAAAAAAAATAAAATACAGTTTCGAAATCCTCAGCTTAATCTTTTTTTAACAGTTTTTTAAACTTTTAACCTGCTATTTTTGCTTTCTCAAACATAATTTTTTTGCTCAACTGCAATGCGTCCTACTTTTTGTTCCCTTTTTGCAATAAAGAAAATTGATACCCTCCTGCCATCTAGTGGCCACAGAAACCCGGCACCAAACACCGCTGGCAGATGTTAATCCAAAACTTTTTCCAGCTCTTTTCCCCACCAAAGAGTTTTCCCTCTCCGACATTAATTAAGTATTAATACTTTTTCAAAGAGAAGGGAATACACAGGAGATAATTCCCCTAAACTGTTAAATAGCCAGAAGAACCTGGCATGTTCTGAGCCTTATGGCCTCTGTGGTAAGGGAGGCTCACAGACTTCTCAGGAAGATGTGCTGTAGTGAGTAAAATTTTAATTCAGTTCTGTTTACTGCTCCTGCAAGACAGATCTCCACTCACGGCCAAAGAGTGGCAAATTGAAGCCGTGAAGCTACTGGAAACAGCTGGTCTGTCTGCACAGCTTTGAATTCAGTTTCTCACCACTCTGTTCTCTCAAATTAAAATTGATGAGCTTATTTAACAACACGAGCTACGTGTTTTCTTATAGGACCTATATATTTTAAGCAATACAAATCTAATGCCATGCAGAATTTCACTGAAAGTACTGAACA
>NW_020956032.1:183547-271545 GCF_003031625.1 Empidonax traillii
AAAAAAAAAAAAAAAAAAAAAAAAAAAAAAAAAAAAAAAAAAAAAAAAAAAAAAAGGGACAACAAAATTGTAGTCTCTCTGAGCCTTTCTAGACATTTTATTTTACAGGTTCATGAAGTTTTGTCAGTCAAGACACAGAGACACACTGGTTCAAGTAAAAGTACATCTATCCTAGTATTTGGTACTGATTAATAAGAGTTTGAAGAAAGAAAAGAAATTGGGTACAGAACCTACTCTCACAGAAACTTGATTTAGGAACATCTTGCACCAAAGATTTTAAAATTGATATTCCCACTGGACTTTTCTTCCACAAATACATCTGCTCTCTTCTGAACTTATCTAAAATCTTGACATCTGCATATGCCATGACTTTAAGTTCTACAATGACACTCTGCACTATGTGAAAATTACATCTTACCAGTTGTTTAAACCCTATTGCATGAACTGTTCATTGGATGTCCCCTTGATTTCCTGTGAGGCACAAGGAATGATCATTCTCTCTTCACTTTCTCCCTCATTATAGTCACAATTTTAGATCATATCCCATCTTCCTTTATTCTTCCACATTGTTCTCCTTATCTTTCTTCAGGCCAAAGAGTTTTAGTTTTTATAAGACAAAGACCTTGCCAATGTGCTTGGATTTTTAAGACCTTCATTGTCAAGCACCTCATTACCCTTTAGGCAATCATCACCTTCTTCAAGAAACTCTGTTAGATTTCTTGGACTTATTTTTTCCTACAAAATCCAAGTTGAAACTTCTCAATTACCTCATACTTAATCTGAGCAATTTTTTGCTTCTGAAGAAAAATGTTTCAAATTGCATCTTCAAGGAGTTCCCAAAAGATGAATGCCTCAAACTGATGAATAGACAAATTATTTGAAAAATTTCTTATAGAAAAATATGAGAGAAATGCTGATTATTGCCTTTCTTTTGGGAATTATTAACTTTGAGTTGAATAATTTAATAATAGTATTAGCATACCACCTCTTATAAAGAAGACCAATTCAAATATTAAAAGAAAGCTTTGAAAAATCTTTGTCAAGATTTAGAAACAAATGCTACATTGGTCTATTTTTTTAAATTAATAAGACACACATCATAAAACATATTTGAGGGATAATAAGACAGAAAAAGTACAATGATATTCTTAACAGCATATCAAAAGCCTTCTAGACCAAAGCACCTTCACTTCTCTCACAGCTTTGCTACCCCTACTAAACTCAGAGAGTAAACAGCAAAAATAAAAGTATATTTTCTATGCACTTTCTCTGAATTACACCATTCACTTGAATGTAAATGTCCAACAGTAAAAAAAAAAAAAAATCTAAACCTTTCTCTAAATACATTAGCCTTTGCATTAGACACCTCTTACAAAATCTGACTAAATCCAATGTGAGGTAGCTGTTTGCTGACATTCACTAGAATTTATAAACTTTGCATGCTCATATCTCATCTTTTGCATTTTCAATCGTATTTATCTCATGTTTTCAGGACTACAGCAAGCACTAAATAGTTCTTGCTTCCTATTGATTTAATTAAAGCTTATGCTTCAGTGAGACCACTACGCTTTAAAATGAAAGGCTTTTCATGTATTCTGTAAGGGGTTACATCTCTAGACTTGGTGAGGCTTCTTTGTGCTACAACCTAGATGGCACATCCAGGCTTTAAACTAACTTAAATAGTCAGCAGGGGATTCCAGTGATGCTGGAGATTAGCTGAGCTGAATGCAGTAAAATTAATGTCTTATTTAATTCCCAGCTCCACCAAAGGGCGATGTTTAAGATGAAGGACTATAATTGATGCTAAATGAACTTAGTGGTCTCTTGACTGCCAAAGAAAACTTACTGGAGATATTATAGGTCTCCCTATAGGAACATACTATAGGGAAATGCTTTAAGGTACAGACCAGATACATTAAATCCATACAAGATGAACCCTCTCCCTATCCAGACCATCTAAGACATTGGGGACATGGTAAACTGAACACCAAGTCAATCCTTTCTATGTTTCTATCATTAGAAGAGTACCATGACAGCTGACACAACAACAAGAACAGGAATAAAGGTAGTAACTTACTTTCCAAAAAGTGAGAATCTGCTACTTCTGTCCGGCCTTGCATCAACTACATCTTCTCCTCCCTCTTGAGGAGAGTGGTCACTGTGCTGATCTTCTGACATCTACAAATAAAAGTGCAAGAATGCAAGTGTCTCTCAGTGAAAATCTTCCATAAGCCAAACCATTAAATCAGACACATGTGAGGTTGTTAGTTATATAACTTCTAACATTCCATCAAGTAGGAGTGTCTACAGATTTCTGGCCCTGAATTGAAATGGTGTTGCTCATGGTCAGCCATTTGTATTGCTTTGTGGCAGTTACCAAAACAACTTGTCAAATACCACTCTCAAAAATGCAGATTAGAGCAGAACTAAAATTAATTTTAGGGTGAAAGATCACAGAATCATAGAATATAATCATAGAATAAAATCATAGAATATTTGGAGTTGAAAGGGATCCACTGGGATCATCACAGTCCAACTCCTGGCTCTGCACAGGACAGTCCCAACAATCACGCCATTGTCCAAATCCTATGAACAATTCCCATAAAATTTTTCATGGTCTGCAAAGAAGTAATTGGGATGAAACCAAGGGCAACTAACATTAAAATATTTGTATTTGCAATTCTATCCAGGACTAAATCACCCAGGGAGCTCTCGTGTTTTCATTTGTATATACAGTCATATGTGCATAAGTGAAAAAACCCTGTGTTATCTTCCAGGGATGGTTTTAATTTAATCTAAATCACTAAGCCAGCTGAAAACTACCAGAAGGAGTAATTTTTTCTGATAGCACAATGCTCTGCACCAGCTGAGCACAGGTGGGAGCTGGGAGCGCAGGATTCCCACCTTCGCTCCCAGCGGGATGCGCTGAGCCATCCTGTCCAAGTCTGGCTCCAGATTCTCATAAGGAAAAGCAGGAGTGCTTCCTCCCCCTTCCCCATATTTAGGCTGAATAAACTAGCTTTTATCATCCATTTACTGAGAAGACCACAAGTATAAAGCCACCTCGAATCCCACGCCGGAGACCTCGCAGCAGCAGCTCAGGGGCCACCAGTGACCCCACGGCTGCCAGTACCACCCCGGCCGGGAGGCTGAGGTTTGGGAGTAACAGCAACTCCCAAAAGCTGGGGGTCTAGATTCGGCTTTGAACAACAAATACACTCCCAAATCGCCTCGTTAAAAAGCGGGAAGCGAGGAGCGCGCAGGCCGCGGGTGGGGCAGGGAGAAAGGAGGAGCGCGGGGGCTGCGCCGGGGAAGCGGATCCACCACCGGGAATGCGAGTGGGAAACAGCGCCGGGCTGGAGGCGCAGGGCAGCGGGGCAGGAGGGGGGAGACAGAAGGGGCGGCGCCTGGGAGGGGGTCGGGGCTGGGTCTTGCCTTGGCGATGGGGTCCGGCGAGGCAGGAGCGGGAGCGAAAGCGAAACCCAAAGCGAAACCTAAAGCGAAAGCGGCGGGCGGTGCCCCCGGGGCCGGCACCGGGGCGGGGCGAGCTCCGCCGGCCTGTCCCTACCCCTGTTCTTGCCCCTGCCTCTGTCACTGGCACTTTCCCGCTGTCACTTTCCCTATCTCTGTCAGTATCCCTATCCCCGTCCCTGTTCCAGAGGGTCTCGGGCGCGTCCCCCTGGCCGCCCTCGCTTCCCAGGTAATGAGGGCCACATCACAGCGAAACCGAAATTGCCACTTCTTTAATAGCTATGCCCCGTCACACCCCCGAGAAAGGAGAGCCTTAAGTTTCATGGTGACACGAGATTGTCTAGATCTAAGGAAATTTTATCCCCTGGTATAAACTTCAGTGGCATTTCCTCATCTTCCCAATTATTCTGTGTGTTGCATCTCTGCTAATTACGATATCCTACTGTGTAGCCGTTGCATCAGGCCCAGCAGTCCAGTACACGGACTGAAGATTGGCACAGTCTTGCTAATTACTCCTGAATGTAGGCTCCGATCCCACAAAATCATACACCTACCCAGCGGTGCGCGGTGTTTAACATTCACTACCTGAAGAGATTTACATCAAAGAGACATTTTTCAGTGTAACTGCCTCATAATTGGCACAAAACACAGGCATGGTAACAAACAGGCTTTCGCTTCACGACAGGTCACTGCTTCGATGCGATGGAGGAGCGTCTGAGCCGCACGGGGCTCTTGCCACGTGTCTGCGTGCTGCCGCTGGGACCAGGCTCTGCTTCATGGGGTTGTGCCTGGAGCTTCTGGCTGGATACATAGCCAAAGTTTTCTCCTGTAGAATCAAACTAACAGAATCCCGTGGTTCCTCTCGTGCCACCTCTCGTGGTTCTTTTCAAGAAGGAAGCATCACTCCTAAACCTGTAATCGGTCATCATGGAAAACAGAGCCACTGGAAATGTACAGGTTGCATAGAGGGGAGAGTGCTGTCACCAGCGATGACTGGCAGTGGCACCTGAACTTCAGAAAATCCAAATATGCTTTCCTAGTGATGTGTATGGGGGTTACCTAGGAAATCCAGAAGCTATTGTCTTCTATATCTTGATGAAAATGTGTATCCACTACCACCTGGCCACCACAGCCAAATGAGCAGACCCAGAAATGGCTTTTCTGTAAAGGTTATTGTATTGCTATCAAAAATGTGGCCTGATAATCCTTGCCAATTTTCGAGAGTTTACCAGTAGAATTGGATATGGGGCATGCCTGTCTCAAATGGTTTCTTTTTTCTTTTCACATTAGTAGCTGGCATTCACAAAGAGAAAGTTTGATTCCTCAGTGTGCTGCAATACCTTCTTCGATACATGTTAATGTTAATGCAGTATAAGGTGCTAGACTTCTTTTTCACAAAATCTTGCTTGTTTTCAATATGGAGTAAGGAAGAAATTAAAAAGATAGAAGAAGTAGGAGAAAGTATCTTGCTTCAGGGTGTGGAGTGACTGCCAGCTAGGGAAGGGTCAGGAAGGAAAAAACTTCTCATATGTAATATTACACAGCTGGCCACATGCATTACTGGGCAGGGGGGAGAGCCAGCAATATGATACTTATACCCTTAGCACTCCTTTTCTTATCCCTAGAGACTCACTCTACTCCCTAAAAACATTAATAATGAAGCCCTTGACTGGATATTTGCATTGTCAAAAATAAGTATTTAACCACTGCGTAAGCGGCTGCAGGATGACAGTGGAGTATGCCTTTGGGAAATTGAAAGGTAGATGGCAGGTACAAGGCTCCAGGCAACTAAATAGTACCTGTCTGGAATAATAACTGTGGGCTGTGTTCTGCACAAAGTCTGTGAAAACAAGG
This sequence comes from Empidonax traillii, assembly GCF_003031625.1. Taxonomy (NCBI): domain Eukaryota; kingdom Metazoa; phylum Chordata; class Aves; order Passeriformes; family Tyrannidae; genus Empidonax; species Empidonax traillii. The sequence continues at coordinate 188,873 of NW_020956032.1, forward strand.
ATGGGGCTTCGCTGAGACCTGGGAGACAGGTGTGGGGACACTTTTAGGATGGAGGATTTGAGTGACTCACAAGGTGCTCACTCCTAAATGACAGTTGTTAGGGGTTTTTATGTTTTCCAAGAAAGGATGGATGGTTTTGAAGTGCTGTGGGGAATATGGGGGCAGTATGGTGTGATTTGGCACATCACAGCTTTATGGAATTCCATAGAATAATGCATCTCAGTCAGCTTGGGGTATGTGTTTTTGTGGGATTTCTCTGAAGTCAGGCAGAGCTGAACTGTTTCACGTGCCATGTTTTAGGAGTTTTAAACATGGGTCTTTTTTATGTTATGATACACAATAAATGGGCACATTTGAACACTGGTGGCCTCACTGTGTGCACATGGGCTATGCTGTGCATGCTTTACACACATTTCTTCAAGCTTTCAGCTTAAATAGTAGCACATCCTCATCAGTTCTTTCTCTGCTCTCTAACAGTGATGCCTCCTTCTCCTGTTGGTTCTTTTTTCCTTTTCTCTTTTACTTTAACTTGCTCTATTAAAAGAATTTGCAAAATCCCTACACTTTCAGGTTTTCCTGAGAATGGCAACAGAGGGAAAGTGTAAGCATAAATCCTTTTAGTCATGAAATGTAAGCAGCTGTTGATTGGTTTCCAAAACAGCAAAAATATAAAAAGCAGTGGTATGCATTTGGAAGGTGGTTCCTTAGAAGTTTTTCTTTAGGTCTTGGGAAATTTTGGTGTTGATAAATCTTTTCCACCTTTTTTTCAATATTTTTGCAAGCTGGATTTGCTAATATGCTAAATTTGATTAGCATGGAGAGACTGGATGAGGCAAAAGACCCTGAGCCCAGGTAATTAATCAATCATGGGATTCAGAAAAGGTTATAAAGAGGCTGATCTAGTATTTGAAATTTTACAGGCAGCTTTTAACAGTGGGTAACACTCCCAGTTTGTGTAGTGAATCAGCACCAGTTTTGGTTTTTTGTTGGTTTTTTTTTTTGCAAGTAGAGGGAAGATAGGGTTGTCATAATTTGTGGTGTCTGACTTCCCGCCATTCATGTGGTTGGAAGGGCACAGCTCCTATTCAGGAGGGACAGAGGGGGTGACCCTGACTTGAATGTCTCTCACGAGGTTACTTTGTGTAACTAATGTGTGCTTTTCAGATTCAGATTGAGGATGCAGACGTGCTCCAAGTTTTCTGTGCAGTTAATTCAATGAATTTAAGGAGGTTGGAGGGGTAACAATGTTTCTTCCTACTAATTTGCACTTTCAAGGTTCTGTCTCCTTGTACTTTGTGTGTAACTACAGTACTTTTAAACCACATTGATTAAGGTTCTACTGTTAAATAAAGCCTTTTAAGATTTTCATTGATATCAAAAAGCCTTTATGGGGCCTTACTAAAGGAGGAAAAAAGCCACAATGAGCTTTTAACTGAAGAGAAAATGTCTTGCTAAGATTTATCAAGATAACAAACTTGCACCGGTTTTGTGATTTAATTCCTTGCATGATCAAAATGCAGTGCGTACTTTGTAATGAGACCATACAATGCTTATTTTTCAATACGCTCTCTTTTCTGTTAGCAACTCAGCGTTAATCCAGGGTGGTGAAGAACAGACCAGGCAACAGGAACGTTTTGAGGTGCTCAGAAATGGGGAAATCTTCAATCAACTCCAGCAGAAACTGTGCACAATGGATGTGAGGGAAGTAGCGTGGCTGGGAAAGATAGTGACTGTACATTGTGGCTTATCATGCTTCTCCTCTTGAACATGTTGTAACCTGGGAAAAGCAGAAGAACTTGGAAAATGTATTTGCTGACTTTCAGCCAAGCTGGTAGTATCTGTCACTATGAAAAGAAACAGTCTTTGTATAACTTGAAATGAAATACTATTTATCTGTGAAATAAAGGGCTTCTAGCTGTCTGAGAAGCCTCTTGCAAGGAACACGTGGTCTCATTCCTTTCAGGGACCACTAATATGCTCTCTGGGTGCACAGTATATATGGGGTCTATACACTTATGATCCACGCTGGAGTCCTGCTCAGATGATCACTGTTCAGGTGGCTCCTGGATAAATTATTTGTTCTCTAGTTGCCAAGGCTTTATGTTTTGTGTGGTTCAGGCATGTCCTCCTTTCAGAACCTATCCAAACTCATTTTAGGATGGTCTTAAGCAATGTACTGTCTGTGCTGGGAGAGAAGCAGGTCATGCACCTTTATTCTTGCTAAAATGTGAGATAAGGGCTCTAGCATGGATTCAGGTGGTGTGAAGACGACTGGAGAAAATATACAGTATGGTGACTGACTCTTAGAGTACATGAACACAAAGAGGCAGCAATTGGTAGTGTGCCAAGTGCTAAATAAGGAGGGGACAGCCAGGCCACCGTGACCCCAATATAAGTCACTTGCATAAACAGAATGGCAATCTGGGACAAGATGCAAAGCTGTGTGAGAAGGGAACTGGAAGAATTCCAAACTAATTTTGTTCACAGGTGTGAGTGGGATAAATATTATTGTGATGTAACTTGGTCAACATAAATTGCTCTTGATCCCAGTAGGAATAATATGAGGTAAATCAGTGGTTATTTTAATACTAGAAATTATGTTCTGTGGGCATTTTTTTTTAGATGAAAATGCATCTGTTTATACATTGATATATCACTTTAAAAGACCTCAAGTGTTTTCAGGACTTTGTGCCACTGCTCTTCAGATTAGAGACTCTATTTTCAGCACACCAGTTGCTGACAGTACATTGTGCAAGTACATTGTCAGCATTCAGTAAAAGGAGTAATAACAAGTTAAGCAAAACTGCATATCTCTGTGGAGAGATGAATAGGAGGCTCTCTAAGCATACCCGGGAGGTTTAGACAGAAATGATTTTGATGGAATTGTTTGTAATTTACAGAAAAGAAAAGTACTTAGCAATATCCCAGGACTGCTGCAGGTGTGGGAAGTGGTGCAGATGCATGGATGACTGAGTAGACTTTTAATCAGATTGAGATAACTCTCAGCTGTGTCCCAGGGTTATGGAGCCCTGCAGCTGGAAGTATTATGATTAGGTGAGATGAAAATCTCAAATCCTGACCATTTGTAGTTGGTAGAATTTAATAGCTTCTTTTGCTCAGAGAAGACTTCACAACCTTAATAGCTTTCTTGAATGGTAATATCAGACATAATGATTCCTTATCGTTATTTGGTGAAGGAATTTTTATATTCTGATCTACGCCAACCTACTGATTGTGAACACCATTAAACAGCTGCTTTGTTCATTCTATGCAATAGTAAATGGTTTCTTTTTGAAGTTTTTCCTGTAGTAGATAGAAGTTTGGATTTGTACCCATCATGTTTAGAACTATTTGAGATAACAGACTCTGCCTGTTTCACTGTGCATCCTCCTACACCTGGAGATGGAGTGACAGGTTGATGAAACAGAAAGATATGAGAAATTAGTGTGCTCTGCTCTGCTGCCTGTAATACACGAGGTGAAACTGAGCTGGCACCAAGGGAAAAAACTAAGGACTCGCCTGGGACAATGGTGCTGCACCTCCTCTAGATCCACCAAAGGTCCAGGAAGCTCCAATCCTATCTCTGGCCTGTTTCTCTGGTGGTACCTTCTTCTGTTGTGAGGATGTTCCTAAATATGCAGTAGTCCTCCATGAGGTCACTTGTATATAAGGGTGAGGAGAAACTATGATAAATTGCTGCTGCTGTGTATACTTTTCCCTTCATCCTGGGCTTATGACAACAAAACTGAAATACTAAATGATCAGGCTCCAACATTCACATGGACATGATTCGTTTCTGTGAGTTCATTCTTCTATTTAGAGAAAGATATTGCTGCCCTCCCTTACGCACTGACACAGTTGCCAAAATAACCGCTCTTACTAACTGGCAGCTTTAAAAGCCAGCCTGCAGCTGACTTTGAAACAGAAGGTCAGCAAAAGGAGCAACAGACTTCAATTCACAGCTTTAATGGGAGCCATTGACCACAGCAAAAGGCCTTGACTGGAGTGTCTAGTGTGTGCTTTGCACAGGCCAAAAAGTCACTTTCATACTCTTTGAACCTTTTGTATAAACCTATATATTTTTCACTCTGTGGATTTCAAGATGAATGTGCAGCCGTGTGCTAGATGTGGCTATGGGGTTTACCCTGCTGAGAAGATTAACTGTATAGATCAGGTCAGTTCTCTTTCTTTATCATTTTGGACTTTAATAAATGTACAGATTGGCACTTTAAACACAGTGCAAATCTCTCAGTTCGAAAAGTTCTTTACTCATAACTGAGTTCAGAACTGAAATGAGTTAATTATAGGTATATATTTGAAGAAAAATGCTTCAAATTCATTAAATGGATGGTAAGGATCAAATCTGAGATTTAAAACTTAACAGAATAATAATAAAATACAAATCGTGTCTGTTTTATTTTGTGATATTTCTAGACGTGGCATAAAGCCTGTTTTCACTGCGAAGTGTGCAAGATGATGTTAACAGTAAACAACTTTGTCAGCCATGAGAAAAAGCCTTACTGTCAAGCGTAAGTGTGTTTCCTTTTCTCTCTCTCTCTTTCTTTCTTTCTTTTTTTTTTTTTTTTTTAAGTTTTAATTCCCCTAATCATTTTAATGTAATGGAACATCACTGCTTGGACTCAGCCTGGTTCGATGTGTGATGTGAAATTGGGTATTGTTAGTGCCTTGGTGCATATCTTTGGGTTTTTGTGAATCACAAATGATGGGAAACACTTGTTACTGTACATAAAGCTTCCTCATTTGTCCAGTGTGTTAAAAGAGACAAAATTAAGTTCCATTTTGGTATTATGGGAAGAAAATAAACCGAACCATAAAATTCAGTGCTTTCCAAATCAGTGGTTAAGAGTTAACAAGGTTGAGCTAATCATAAAGAAAATATATAAAATGCAGATTTTTGAGTTGGTTTGTTCTAGGAAGTTTTTATTTTATAATGATCAATTCCTGTCAAATTTGTCAGCAGAAAAAGGAGAGATGACAGTTGTTTTTTATTCTATTATTCTCTTTTGTTATTAGAAACACAGCATTGATATGACGATCATTAAAATTAATTTTGCTCTAGGCACCTACTCCATGCAATAATAACTTGAATGCAATCTGAGATCTCTGTGTAAGTAGGGGGGAAAGTTATGTATAGAGGGCTGGAGGCTGGTATTGTGTGTTTGAGTGCTCAGAGAGAACCTTTGTCGTGGGCTGCCTGGAACATTCCTAATATCCTTTTTCACTTTCCAATTTTTTTAGGCATAATCCAAAAAACAATGCTTTCACGAGTGTATTTGACACACCAATAAATATGAATGCAAAAAAACTGTCGGAAATTGTAAGTGAGGTAAGAATCTTGAGGGCCAAATGTGTTGGATTTTGTTCTGCATTTTGATGATGTGTCTTGCTTTATAAATATAAATATGTGTGTTTACTTACCCCTCTGTGTTCTTTTTGAGCAGTAAGATCTTAGCTGTGTTTGAATCATAATTTTTTAAATGCTATTACTCATGAGAAAGAAAGGTTAGATCTGAATTTGCTTCTGCTTTCAAAAGGAAAAAATGGATAGGAGCTTCTCATCTGCCATATCTGAGAATCTATATGGAATCACTGCTTGCATAAACTGCCCAGAGCTTTGTGAACTTTAGCAACTAAGGAGGGGGCTACACAGCCTTGGGAAACACGAACAACCTATTTGCTTTGCGATCTCTTCAGAAACTGATTATACCCAGGTGGGACGTAGGCAAAAGTTCTCGCAAATGCTTTGTGAAGTATTTCTTGGCGAACCCGAGGCGGGTAAACCCGAAGTCCGGGGATCTTTGCGCGGATTTACTGGAGGCGTTGGGATGGATGGACGCGCTTCCCGCGCCCTTTCAGCCTCATCCAACCCCCCCAGGGCTGCTGTTCCCCGGCCGACCGCGAGGGGCGCTCGCGGCCCGCCGGCTTCCCGAACGCCGTCCCTGGATCCGCGCCGTTTCCCTGCGGACACTTCGGTTTCAAACTTAGCGTTTCTAAGGACTTAATGAAACTAAAATTACAGGAACGGCCAGTAACCGATAGATATCTCACTTCTCCACGTGGCAGTGTTTTGCTGAATGTCACGTCTTTTTGTATTCTTAAATAATATTGTTCATCGTGTGAATATATTTAGTGGGCAAAGCAATGTGTTTTAACGTGATTAGCCACCATTAAGTTGTATTTCTTCCATTACAGCATGCTAAATTCGTTCTGATGTTCTGTGTTAGCTGCACAATGTTGATGCACATTAATAGCCCTCATCAGATGCTGTGTCTTTTATTGTCTTGTACAGCAATTCTTGTGCATCAGTTTTTGCAATATCATGGGCATAACTACTCCAGCAGTGACTATCACACACTTTAAACTGTGTGTGACGGATCTGGTCAGGAATGAGTCTGGGATTACTGCAGGTTCTATTTCTGGTTTTAGGCAGTGATATGAGACTGATACTTCCAGTGCATGTGAATACACCAGGCAGACAAATTATAGCTCAAAGATCACTTTCTCTTGTTCTATACACCTAAAGCACCTTCTGTCCTTTTCAATCACATAATGAGGTTCTGTTCCAGAGAGAAAATTGCTAAGAGTAAAGCAAAGAAGCTGATTCTGCAGTACCTACTTAAAGGGAGTGCTTCTGTAGAGATTTTGTGAGGAGAAGTTTTTCATACTAATGTATAAAATAATGATAACTTGGGAAAGGTTTCACTTGCTACTGCAGTTTGTTGGTTTTTTATATGTAAGGTTATTTCTGAGGCAAAAATTAGAAAATATTTCTTCAATCCTAACATGGTGTTCTCACTTGAGTCTTATGCTGAGATGTCAACTTGAATGCAGAGATAAAAATTAAACTCACTCCCTCAACAAAGAATTTCTGTGTGAGCAGATGAATCATTTAGCTCTATGCACATCTGTGCTCAATTTATAAATGGGAATAATGGTACATACGCTCAGTAATATTTCTGTCCATTCAGTTTAAGTTTTGTACTCTTCGGGTTTTCACATCTGACGACTCAGTTCTATACCAGAGCTGTGATTTCAGTTGGATTTCTATATGCTATCATGATAAAAGTAGCAGTAGGAAAATAATGACCCAGAACTAAATATAGTAGTCATTTACATATACAGAGTTAGGATACTTAGTGGACACCGTGCAGGGAAAAAGGAGAGTAGAATATTGCTCACCTGGTAAAAGTTCTTTCATCCAATGCTGCATTGACATGTCCTGCTTAAAATTTCTTAATTATTTTCCTATTTATTTCATGCAAAAGTATCATGTAAATATCAAATTATTCTTTCAAACTGTCAGGCCATATTTCAGGTGTAATACACTGCTCCTTTACAGGAGCTCTCCAATATTAGCAGAAATCTTAGGTAGAAGCTGGGTGTGAACTAGAAAGCAGAATTTTGACCTTAGGGCTAAATGCAATCTTCACCTTGTTGGTCTCCCTTCATGTTCTTCTCTGAAGGGGAGGAGTGTTAGTATGTACTAACAAACTACTAATACAAGTCATTATATATATATATTTTTTTAAAGATAAAATATCGAGAAGAGAGTGAACAATTCAAATCAGTCTTTCAGTGGGATGCCAGGTCCAGAGAAATTGAAGGTGTCTATAAAGCCCAACAACTGGCTACCCAGGTAAGAAATATCCCCCCCAGTCCCCAAGCCACGAGCCTGCAGGAGACCAAAGATTGGCACTGGCAGTCCTCATTGTTAGAGGTTTTAGTCACAGGATTTAAGAGCTAAAAAAACCCCATTCCTTCTCATTTGACTAAACTTTTCAAGGCAGTGTAGCTCAACTATAGCTTAGGATGCAAGAATCAGAAGAGGAGGAAGAGTGTATCTGTGCAGTTGACTGGACTGCCACATGTACAGCCACGCTCTGTGTGTCTTCTCTCTACTGGCACTGGAGCTTCACAGCAAGCGATCTGATTCCCAGGGGGTGTTATTCAAGTCTCACTCCAGAATCCTAGATCCTGTCATCTAGATGTCAGTTCTTGTTACACAAGTTCTGCCTTGGCATTTTCTGAGGGGATTTGGAATGGAGGCCTTGTGCCTGTACATCTGCAGAGAGTAAATTTCACTTCCACAGCAGTGTGTTTCCTTTTTTTTCTGTCAGGTCAGCTGTTTGAGTATTAAAACAAGGGTGAAGATTGGTAGTTATTTAGTTTTTGTTTTGTAGAATGCTTACTATGCTGCCTATGAGGGAGGAAAATCGTGGTATTCGGGAACTATCCCAGATCCCGAGATGGTCAAGATAACACAGGCACAGAAGACTCTGAATGATGTAAGTGGACTGATGTTTGGAATAGCTTTCTTTTCATGGTCTATCATATTCTGAAGACTTACAAATGCATCAAAGTCAGCCTTTGGTAAGATTCACCTACAGCCTTTGCATGAAATACATTCAGAGTGTTTAATCTTTGGTAAGAGGTTACTGTAGAAGAGACTGACATGTTTACTTCTGTCAATAACAATACTTAGCTGTGGAAGTGATTAAAGTCACATAACAGTTCTATTGCCCATCCTGGATATCATACATTTATATATTTTCATAATTGAGAAGGACTTCAACTACTGACCAAACCGAGGTGACATCATCTAGCAAGTGGTGCAGTTTCAGTAGAGCAGAACTCATGATGGAAAACATCTTATTTCCATCGACTGTATTTCCATGACTGATGAAAATCACTCCTGAATTATGACTGATTGTCTATGTCCATACAATAGGTTAGTGACCCAGTCGACACAGCAAATTAACAGTGGATAATTGATACGAATGGGAAATGGTTTTTTGCTGTATGTAGGAAATAGTTTTGCCTAACAAACTTATGAGGTGTAAGTTCTTTAATTTGTTTACTTTTAAATAAAGTGACACATACCTTTAGGAAGCAGGCATTAAAAGAGGAATCACATTGAGCTATGGTGGGTTCTTCTGTAATGAGAAAACAAATTCATTTTCTAGTTTCAGTATACAGAAGAATATGAGCCAAGGAGAGGCAAAGGCAGCTTTCCTGCTATGATCACTCCAGGTTATCAGGTTGCTAAGAGAGCCACCCAACTAAGCAGCGATGTAAGTCACAGTGGTTTTTAATAATGTTTTAAACTTCTGAAGCTGGACAATCCTGGGTTCAGGCCATTCACTTTAGACATTAGATTCTGTGATGAATAGCTGTTATCCTGTTAACTCTACATAGTGAGAAAATTTAACATGATGCTGAAAACAGGCTTGACAAATTACTTGGCCTGGGAAGACACTTACATAGGATAAATGACAATATAGGTATTTCCCAAAAAATGTAGTGACTTCTGCTGGTAGTTTATCACAACCTGAAAAAGATTGTGACTCACTCTAAAATGTTCATTAAATTAATTACGTTTTTTCACAGTAATGCCTTATTCATCTAATTATTTCCATTTGAAATTTTTCACTTGCTTTATTATTTGAAATTAAATAACTGTAATATTAAAGTTATTTAATATGAAAGCTACTTAAATATATGCACAGAAAATTGCTTAGTTAGCAAAGTAACATTTCAATTGAAAAAGATCAAGTAAAAAAAAATCCTGCAGAAGTGATTTGAAAGTATTGTTACAGTATTGCATGGTTTTCTGTCTGCATTGTCATTGCAGTATGATCTTGGGGCATTATTGACTATTCTCATGACATTTTGATCAAATGTATGGCTCACATCCATCTAGTATTATTTGAAAATTTGATTATCTGGGTCCATTTCTGTCTAATTCTGAGATTAACTTAAAGGAAAATTGGGCCTTAAATATAGTGATAGCTGGACTATAGTGGGGATATAGCTGGATACAGTGGGGAGTGTCATGACTGCTGTTTTCATTTTCTCTAGAAGCTTTCTAATAGGAAATATATATTTGCTGCTTATTGTTTGTAATATGGATTTATGTGTTTTTCTCTTCAGGTAGAATACAAGCGTGGACATGAAGAGAGAGTTTCAAAGTTCACCTCTGTTGTAGACACTCCAGATATACTTCATGCCAAGGCTGGGTCACAGCTTTCAAGTGATGTAAGTGAGGCAAAATAGACTGACCTCTTTCTGACTCTCCAAGTGATTCTTAGGATATTTATAGATCACTTAAAAATATGAACATAAAGAAAAAAAATTATGTGCAATCAAGATACATTTGATTTAATTGCTCCTGAACTGTCTTGAATTTTTACAGTTGAAATACACAGAAGACTTTGAAGAATGGAAAGGAAAAGGCAGCTTTCCTGCTATGATCACTCCAGCTTATCAAATAGCCAAGAGAGCAAATGAACTAGCCAGTGATGTAAGTGTCCAAGGCAAAATCTCTTGTGGGGAAGAAAACAATACATTGTCATAAAAATTTTGGATTAAAACATTTTCTTGCAGAAATTCCGTGAGCTTTGTGGAGTTATGCTAGCAGTGCACTTCATACACAGATTTTCCAGTGACTGTCTCTTCTTGCAGGGACAAAGCTGAGTTTTATGCACAAAAAGAAAATAAGGCATTTGTGAATCAACACTCTGGATTTTTGTGGGCAAAAATGTCCCCCTTACCCAGCCTCACGTTGTATACAGCTGAGAAGAACAACAATAATGAGTCAGCTGGAGCTCTTTTGATTTCGTTCTGCCCAACTCAGTATGAGTCAGGAGGTCTGAAGTGCAGCTCTTTTACACAGCCATAATATTTCTGGGTGACCCTGTATCAGGGGAGGGCTGTGTTTGCAGAGTTCTGCTTTGCCATGTATTTCTTTGCTGTGAGTGGATCCTTACTGTTCATTCTCCTATTCCTGCTTTTGTGCTATTGCAGGATGAGGCTTGAATATGAACTTAAGAAACTGCCTTTACACAAACACATAACATAGATACACACACAAGCACATGACACGGGCATAGATTTATAAACTTTAGCTTCTACTCCACTCATTTTACTCTCCTTACTTTTCCATGTTTTTTTTTTTTTTTTAAACTCTTTGGTGTACTGATCTTTATTGGCTTTCTTTTCCTTTCCAAATATAACAAACCCACAACACTACTGTACTCTTTAATAAGCATTGTAAAAGAACTTCAGTATTGCCTTAAAATGTACAGTTAATTGTGCTTTATTATTGGAAACTGAAAGAAAGGCTCTTTTTGTTGGAGAAGATAACTTATTGTGCTAACTCAATGGAAGTGAATTTGAAACATTATTAAGAGTCATTGAGGAAAATAAGAGGAGATCTGTAATTCTGAAGGCAAAAGCAACTGACTCTTAAAAAATTAAATGTTTCTGTTTGCCTTTGATCTGTGGAAAACTGTTCATTTTGTGTCAGCAAACACACATGGTGATTAAAGGACAGCATCAAGTTACAGGCATTATTTTGACTTCAGCAAAGTCAAATCTTGGTCTAAACTTAAAGATTGATTGCCTAAAATTCCCTTGATAACTGGGGAGATCAGCATCTTTCAGAAACAAATGCATTTATTGATGGTGTTCAGGTGACTCTCTGGTAAAAAAGTGCTCTGTGGTAACTGTGAAATTATATCACAATCAGCTCTAATTTTTTTTAAACTGCTGGAGCATCAGGGATTAACCACTGACAAGCAGGTGGTGCTGAACACACTGAATTAATGGTATGGGCTGAAATGGCAAGTCCTATGTGCATTATTAAAAAGGACACCACTAGTTTTGTTTTTTACCTTCAAGTGGCATATTTGACTTGTGTAGATTGGTGGCAATGAGAATTTCGACAGTCCTTTATTGGCAACATGTGCATGTCATTGATTATTATTTATTATGCACCATCTGTTCACCAGGCTAAACTCACCCAGGTTGTTGGTTTTCTTTTTCCTGTTAGGTAAAGTATCATCAAAGATATGACAAAGAGATCAAGGGAAAAGCCAGCCATACAGCTGGAACAGATGTTACTACTGGAAGAGAAAATGTGGATCAGTATGGCCAGGTATGCAACATCCAAGAGATAACCCTGCTGGTGTTGGTCATTACTACAACTGGTTGCTCCTGATTTTAGAAACTACAGTGAGACCTATTTTCACTTTGTTTTCCTGTATGAGAAAACAAAGTTTCAAAGGAAAGGATGATGTGCAAACAGCACCATGCTCATAATGTGTAATATATTTGGCACTGGCACTTACAAGGTGAAACCACATGGTGCATGCACTGTCTCTGCATGACCCTTGTGGTAGAGTCATTCCAAAAGGTGAGCCTTGCCTGGGCAAATTTTATCTGTGTGTATGTATGCACTATACCTTTCTATTTTGGTGTTATGTAGCATCCTGAAATGTGTTTGCTTGTGGAAATGCTCCTGTTCCATGAGTAAGAAAATGTATATTCAGTCAGGAGAAAAATCAAAAGGTTATGAAATGGTAGAAAGCTGGTAGATAGTTGAGTGACTTGTCCCTGCCAGTATTTTTGCAAATCTTAGGAGCTTTGCAGCTCTCAATATGTGTGAGCAGCACTGAATCTCTTAGATTTTAGCTCTTCTACAAAAAGGATTTTATGAGCCTGACAAGCTGTAGTTCTGTATTTGTGGACCCAAATAGGCTTTAGTTATGTTTTGGTTTGTGGCATTTGTTTTGCTTTTGTTTCATTTTTAAGGTTTTGTGGTCTCCCAAAATGCATGCAAAGTTCTATTCCAATTAAGTTAGGGAAATAGCACAGCTAAATAAAACTGAGTACAGCTAAAGGGAACTTGAAAGCAATTGAATAGTGTTCCTGTATAAAGAAAACTATATGGTTAATCTCAGGTTTTTTTTGTCCTAGCTCCTCAGTAGATCCATTTACTTTGGGACTGTATTACCCTAAAACATTTGGGATTTTACATTTCTTCCCTTCTGTCCACATCTACATCTAGTGATTTGTGAAAAGCAAACCATCCTTGAACAATATGAGTTTAGAATTGTAGCAATAGAGCCTTCAATTAGTTTCTGTCTTTTGAACTACTACAAGTTTTAATAAGAATAAACAAATAAAATGAATTTGAAAAGGCACTAATTACATTTTCAAGAATTAGAATGCTTCTGTCTTTAGAATTGATTTAAGTTTTTTTTCTTTGAAAGTGTCTTTGAAACTTCAGTCACAGACTTCAAATTCAATTTGAGTTTTAATCTTCATAGATTGGATACTGATATTATTAGTCAAATAACATAGAGTCACCGAAATTAATGGATCTTTCTGAGTAAATTGTGACTTAAGATGGGCAAAGGGATTAGATTGCTAACTGTTGAGATCATGAGGTACATATATATATATATAACATGAAACAATTTAAACCTTACTGTAAAATTCCTTTGTGCTGAACACCAGTTTTGTTTGTATTTAAAAATCTTAGAAGTGGCTAGAATAATTTTCTTAACATTGGAATACTGTTTTGTAATATGAATTAGAAATTATATAAAAAAATTATTTGAGAAAGTTAGAAAAAAAAGACGTGTTACTAAATTATCAACAGGGTTTTCAAACTGTCAAAAATTTACTCAAAAATTTATCTATAGATAGATTTAAGAGCATTAATTTCACAACAATTGGGTTTTTTTAAATCAAGCAAATGGAATTTTGTAGCTTTGTTCCCTGCAGAGTTTTCCATTTTAATATCTAGGTATTTATGCTTCATTAATTAATCCCTCTTCAAAATATGTCACCGCATCAGAGAAGTTTTATTTTGGGTCAGTTAAGATGTGAAAAATGGCCATGGAAAGATCAGGTGACTTCTGTAACACCACGGAGGAAGGCTGACCCTACCTTAAACTTGCCAAGTTTAAGCAAATCTTCTGAACGCCCAAACCATTAAATATTTTTATAATATTCCAGGGAAGCTTGTATTGTCACAGAGAGAGACAAGTAGATATCATCTCTGTAAGAAATGAGGTGAGATTAGAAGAATGTATATCATTGTATACTTGAATGCTGTCTTGATCACAGCTAATATCAACCTAAACTTTTCTTGCAATGAAGCACAATTAATTTTTCAGGTGTAGTTATTTTAGCAGATAACTTTATTCTTACAAATGGTAATTTTATTGTATTTTTCATTTAAAAAGAAATAATTGAAGCAATGGACCTTCCCACTAAAAAGGTCTACGGGGCTTTGTAGTATCACCCATGGCCCCACCTGCTCATGTATGATTAGTAAACAGTATGAATTTTCTCCAGGGATATATGGATGAATTTGAAGAACGCAGAGGGAAAGGAAGCTTTCCTGCTATGATCACTCCAGCTTATCAAAATGCCAAGAAAGCAAATGAATTGGCAAGTGATGTAAGTATACGAAACCTGAATCAATACAATTCATAAACAATTAAAAACAGCAGTTTGTCAGAGCAGTGCCTGGGAGGGGAATGCTAAAATTACACTTGAGAAGTAAACAGAAGTGACATTTCACTGCATTGCTGGGAACTGAATGGCTCAGGGGATTAATAATATCCATTAATAGAAGGGGGCACAGCTCCAACTTGCATGAGGGAGGAGATGGATGTAGCAACTAATGGGGATCCCTACTGTTCGGTTAACCCTCCTGGCAAATCTGCACCTGTATTATTAATGAAACCTTCAACTGCCTTAATCATCCTGTGGACTGCTGTGGTATTCCCAGTAGTGAATAAATGGAGGATGAATGAACTGTACTGGTTTTGATATTTTGATGTATCATGCCTCCAGCACAAAGCAAGTCATATGGAGGAAAAGAAACCATAGAGTATGACACTGTCACTTCACAAAAGTGAGCTTATTCCTAGGCTGGGGATTTTTAGTTTTGAGTGCTAAACTAAAAACTTGACAAAAAGGTGGTGATGTGTGATTCTTGCATACAGCCCATCCATTAAAGAGCCTCAGTCCTGTTTGAGGACCCTGTTTCTGGCAGTGGCAAAAAATGGGTCAGTCTGTAGGTCACTGTTTGGTGACTGCTCTGAAGGGTTCTTGTGAGTGACAACCTTTGTAGTGTGGACACCTGTCCCCCACGGGGTTGTCTGAGCTGATGAGCTCAGTCTGTTTTCTGGGGAGCTAACATATGGTTGAGTCTTTCAGCATGCATTAGCCTGGACCAGATGTGAGCACTGAACTAGTGAAAGGATCAGTCATGTTCTGTTACCTGAGCTTAT
The DNA here is from genome assembly GCF_003031625.1 of Empidonax traillii. Taxonomy (NCBI): domain Eukaryota; kingdom Metazoa; phylum Chordata; class Aves; order Passeriformes; family Tyrannidae; genus Empidonax; species Empidonax traillii. The sequence continues at coordinate 203,983 of NW_020956032.1, forward strand.
GACTGAGAGAATATAAAACACCTCAAATCCTCTGTGACAATCTCTATTTTGATGGCAAACTCAGTGATTTTCTATTTAAACATGGCATATTTAACCTTTCCAGGTAAAGATGGCATTTTCATAGGTTTTCAAAATGCTAATGGTCAGTAGTTTCCTTATTAGTTTGTAATACCTGGAGTGAGGAGGAGGATTGGTTCACGGAGGTAACGTTTGCACACTAGAGTTCTTATCAAGCTGCCTTACTGCTTTAAAGCCCGAGAAACTATGTGCAGGCTTGGAAAATAAAAACCCCAAACACTTTGTACTCCAGCACACATAAAATAATTAATGATTTTGTAAATTGTGAATCCAGTTTTGAAGCAGTGACATAAGATGTAGAGCATAAACATCTCCTACTATGCAAGAAATATTGATCAATATTCCCAACAGGGGTTTTGCTGGACAAAGTTTGGCAAAAAAACAGCATATGTATTATTTCTTTTCACCCATCTGAGCACAATTTAAGTCAATAACCTGATGTCTAAATTGAATTCACAAGTCCCTTATTTCAATCTTGATTTGGTAGAGAAATATGATTCCCCTAAAAACACTAAGAGTGCAAAAAGATGCAGCTTTTTGAAAAAGCTGGTTTCTACAAAAGGAGAAGTTTGCAGGACATCTGATGGCCATCTGCAGTTCTCTGACTAGAGGTCTAAAATCGAACTACTGAGAATTAACTTCAGTAATAGAACACGCAAGCTCCAACCAGTCAATAGCCAAGAAGCCGCTAGTTATCTGTTCAAGCTATGAACAACAACCAGTGCTGTTCAAACTGTGTATAAAATGGATTAAAAAAATGCTCTCTAGTAAAATGTCTTGACAGGGATTTTAGGGCTGTGGGGTTATATTTGGGTTATTTCAGGAAGTAAGTACTTGCAGTGGTTCAACGTAGCAATTTCCTTTTACTTATCAAAGCAAGAATAGGAAAAAATCTTATCCTTACTCATGAAGCAAGTCTAAATAGTAATAAGGAGAAGGTGGACATCTATTTTATAATTTTCCCTAATTCTTTTCAGATAAAATACAAGAAAGATCTTTCCAAGATGAAAGGTGCAGCTCACTTTCACTCCCTAACGGCTGAAGACAACCTAGTCCTTAAACAAGCCCAAAGTGTTAACAAGCTTGTCAGTGAGGTAAGGGCTTGAATCGATCTGTTAACAAGTTTGAGAGCAGCTCATACAAACATTTGTGTCTGAGGAATAAGGACTGCAAATATAAAAAGATGTTGTTCTTACTGCACTGTATGCGACAAAAATCATCTGTGTGTGGGCCAGTAACTGGAGAGAAAAGTTCAAGAACAGATCTTCAGGTGCTGTTTCCTGGCCTTTTTAATGATCTGTATGAAAGTGTGGGGAACTAACACCAGAAGGGTATTTCTAATTCTGACCACATGAAGAATAGAAATCTGAAAAAAACTACCCAAATCTGAATTGTGCTATTAATGTGCTGTTAAGACATAATTCACAAATGCTTTAGGATGACTTGTGTGTGTACCTCTGAGTATTTCAAAGAAGGTTTTTCTAATAATTAAAAAATAGCATGAACAAAGCCAAAATTCATACCATTCTGTTAACACAAATTTATGTTTTCTTCCATAATGTGAAAACCTGTGAGTTACTGATAATTGATTCTTTTTCTGCTTGGCAAGGGAAGATTGCTAGAGAATTCTCAGTAGATCTTGAATTATTAATTTATTTATAGTGTCATATCAGCTATAAAGCTATTAATAAATGTGAGTTTCTAGAACTTCCCCATGGCAGTTTTAAAAACTTATACTCTTGAGATGTCAAAGTATAAAACCTTCAATAATGAAAAACCCCTGGAACTAGGACTAGAAGGGGCCTCCTGGGCCAATGATTGCTGGTTCCTGCTGTTTCGACACAGTATCGTATAATCCTTCTCTTCTAATTTCTAGCCTACATTTATTCCTGTCCACTTTATTACTCCTGTGTTTTGTGCTAACATTGCCTTTTAGTTTAAAAAAGTTCTTCTCTCTGCATGACTACCTTTTTGAGATGTTTACAAATATATAATATTCTTCTCTCTGCCTTTGATTTCCCAGACTAAGCAGGCTAAATTCTTCTCGTCTCTCACAGTCTGTCACTGCAGCTGTTACAGGCTGAGTACATGTTCCTTAAACAGGAATGATTTTATAAGAGTACATAAGTTCTTGATGAGGTCTTGCTGGAACCTGGTACGTAGCACATGTAATTCCCAGTGCCTGCTCAAAGGTCTCCACATGGCTGGGTTCCTTTTGCATCTTCACTTCTTTCTGTGGTCATCCTACACATGAACAGTTTTCTCTTTCTTAGCCTTTTCAGGTGATGAGCTCTTGTAGCTGAAATTTTTACGACTACTCCTGATATATATTTAATTCCACATTGCTGAATTTAGTCCCATTTCCTTTAACCTTTTTAATATCACCCCCGATATCCTACTCTGGAGCAAAGTTACTTGATGAAAATACCAAACCTGTTCTGTATTTAAACTTATTCTGAAGAATTCTGCTGGCAAACTTCCCCTTGTTCAATCCTTCCTGCTTTTTCTCTTTTCACTTGCTCCACACTCACCTTAAAATTCCTTTGTATGTCATTGTTTTTGTTAATAATTTCCCTCATGTCAGGTCTCATACACTTTGCAGAGGTCCAAATGGATGGAATTGTTTGCATTTATTTTGCCTATAAAACAAGAACTGAGTATATGAAATTTCTCCTCATATTAATTTTAGTCACGTGCCATCTAATGAAAACTGTGTATCAAAATCTCAGAAGAGTGGGTCTGGCTAATAAAAAGTGTGAAGGAACTTGACAGAGCAGATTAAGGTTTTACCATATCTTCCCATTGTGCATTTTTTTTACTAAGGTGGAGTACAAGAAGGATCTTGAAAACAACAAGGGCTACAGCATGAACTATTGTGATACTCCACAATTCAAGAATGTGAGCAAGGTCTCAAAATTCACCAGTGATGTAAGTTCTCAGCACTTTGTGGCTTGCTTAACCTGGCAGCTGCTGGAATCCCAAGTCATCTGTGTGTGTGTGTGTGTTTCAGAGAAGTGTGCACTGGAAATGTGATTATAACTGATTTTAATCCATGTCTGCACAACATCTATCCTAGTCTGTCGTGATGAATAACTGGGGCTCATTTTAGATGGGATTATGAAAAGAACTATTATGGTATATAGATGAGAGGTTACTTACAGTGGACTGCTAACCTAGAGAAGTAGCTCTCAGTTATTACTGTTTTCTGTCATAATTATAATTTCTTTCACTGTATGTGTCCATGTCCTGACTGGAAAGTTAGGCAGAAGATACTTCACCAGAGTTCATGCCAGAGAGGAACATAATTACTATGTGAAAGTAATCAGATAATAATTATACCACTTGTATCTCATGATCCAGTTTGTTTCATACTGCCTCCTACCATTCTCTGAAATCCCAGAGAAGTAAGTCTTTTGCCATACAGTTCAAATGGTAGATTAATGTTTCTTGTCAAATCCCCCACTGGGCTTGGTGAAAGATGCTCCAAAACACCCAAATTTTGTTTATTTTTAAAGGGACAAATATTGCCTCCCTGGAACTTTTTTCTAGTATTTACTTCTATTGACGTAATATGCAGCAATAGAATGCAGAGGTATCTTCTTTATGTGGCATCCAGGTGATATGAAGAACACTTGTAAAACAGGAAACTCACAGAGGGTTTTTGTTTTTATTTTTTAAAGTACCAAGGTTGTGGACTAACGAGTTTCTCTACTGATGCAACACTAGTAGACCACAGCTGAAATAATTTGTCTCCCTACTGCAAAATATGGAATAGTACAACTGAACATATTTTCTCAGAGTATTTTTGCCTTTGTTGTTGTTGTTTGTTTTGTTTTGTGCTTTTTTTGTTTTTTTTACAGCTTAAATACAAAGAAACCTACCAGAATGAAATGAAGGGTCATTATGTAGGTGTCGGCATGGACAGGCGAATGCTACATGCTATGAAAGTTGGCACACTGGCAAGCAATGTAAGTCTCTTTTAATCACACCTGGGTGGTTGGTGCCTGCTCGTCTTTCATTTTCTTCCAGATTTAAGTTGATAGAAAACTTTAGATCATGTTTTACTGGAGATCTGAAGAACAGATATGTTGAGAAAAGGGGAGATACTGGAAACCCTTTTGTACTGATTTATAGCTCACTGTGTGGAAGAAGTTAAAATAAGAAATTTCAGTGATCTGGCATCATACTGAGATCCTTCGTTATTCTTTGACATCAGTAGGATGCTGGAAGTTGTTTGTCACCACCCCCAGGGTCAGACCTTTGCTGAAAAAAACAGTCTTTAATGAAGATTTCTGGATTCCAATTTAATTTACTGGGTTAGTCAAGAAGCTATTTCATTACATACCATTCCTTCAAGTACATTATTTACAAATCTGTAAGAAGCTCAAGAACTAAGCAGAAAGATAAAAGAGATGTGTCATAGGTGGAAGTTAAGTTAATGCTCCCACTGTTGGCATTGGATTAATTGAGGAGCTGAAAAAGAATCAATTAGTGGCTAAACTATGCAAATAATTTCATTTTCTTTGTCACTCATGACATTGAACTTACTTTGTTTCCTGCATTTAATATTAATATTATTGTTTCTCCTTTCCTCTTGACTGATTATTATTCAAACAAATGACAGCTGAAAAAAAAAGAATGATTTTTTTGTTGTTGTTGTTGTTCTCCTTGTGTTTCAGATAGCCTATAAATCTGATTACAAACATGACGGTGTTGACTACAATTACCCAGCTACTCTCACTCCTTCATACCAGACAACAAGGAAGTTGGTCCCTTTGAAAGATGTAAATAATTTCATGTTGGTTTGGTTTTTTTCTCCTATGACTTGCATAGCTCATCATCTCTCTGTAGGAGAGACTGTGATGGATTGCCTGTGTCAAATGATGATTTAATCATGAGAGCGAACAGCTAATGGTAACAAAGTTTAAGCAAAAAGCTGCAGTGTCAAGGGGTCTCAGAGGGGTAGAAAGTGCTGCCACCTCCTGTCGTTGGCTTCAGTTCAGCACAGATTGTACAGTGATGTGAAATGAGTGACTGCTGCCCTGTCCCTGATCTGTGCTGAAAAACATCTCGCCATCCTGGTCACCTTCAATGGCAGCATCAAGCACTGAAAGGATGGGGAGACTAAAGTAGCCATCTAATCCTTTGTAAATTCCCTGAAGATACGTGTTCCCATTTGAAGGGGAACTAACTGGTCACATAACTGTCCATAAAACTGCAGCCCACGCAAAAGAGATGCCCTCTGTGCTTGGGGTTGAGTTCCTGATGGAAGGGTGTGAGGAAATTCATGTACTGCTGTGGTTATATATGTTCTACAGATAAATGGAGGATGGCAGACTGTACAGCATAACATACTTTCACCTCTCACACGCACTGAAAGCTTGACTGATCTCATCTGTGACTGGGAGCTTAACCTGGGCCTTAGTTAGGATCATAATCACGAGGCATCACTTATAAAATCAACAGGAAGAGAGCAGCAGCTCTGCAGGGCGTTTCTGACCACCTAAGATGTACATTATCTGTTTCTTGCCGTTGAAATTGCAAGAAACCAGAAGCAATATAGCTTAGAGAGGTCATTAACATTAAATGAGACTTATCCGGGGCTAAATACCTCTTCCAAGAAAGAGATGGTAGCAAGAGGAGCTAGAATTGAGAACTCTGATGTTTTTGAGGAACTACTTGAGTAAAGTTCAGGGTTTGATTACTTAGTGTTTGAGAGGGCTGCATTCTTAAAGAGTTCAAAGTAAGTATGAATTCATGTCCAAAATGTATGAAACTTTTCAGCACTACCTGTGACTCTACAATTCATAGTCAGCATCTGGGTTTGAAATACGGAAATCAATTGGCCACAGAGACTCAGTTGCACTTGTCATGATCACCAGCTAGTATTTTGAAATAGTCCCAGGACTCGTCTGCTCCCTGGTAGCCAGCTTTGCTACTCTGAACTCTTTTAGGAATACAATTCTCTCACACACTAAGCAATCACAAGTAGTAATAAACACGCAGTTTAAGTTAAAAAGAAATGATCCCTTTCTGTGGATTTAAAATTCTCTCTGTCTCTGAGGAAGCAAATGAACTGTTTTAAGTACCTTGATCACTTTGGACCTGTGAGATATTTCAGCCTTTTTTTCCCAGTTTTTGTCATTCTGGCAGAACGAACAAGTTTACGTGAGGATACCTGAGATAAGAAGGTTCTCATTAAAATAGTTTCAGTAACTCAAAGTCTCTAGAAATGTATTCCACTTTACTGGAAAAAAAGTACTCTTGAGAAATGAGTTTTATGCAATGGGATTTGCAATGTTTGCAAAGTGGTGATTAACTGCAATGAATTTTAATTAAGGCCTACAGAGAATAATAATTGTGTTCTGTAGTATAGCACTGAGTTTTTTGGCAGCAACAGGTTTGAAAGAAAGCTTTGCTATGGTTTTTTAATCTTGTATAATTTGGGGCTTCTTTAGCTTATTAGTGTTGCTACAATGTTAATGTGTTAGGACTGTAGTGGGCTCCAATCCTACTGATGGCTGACATTGAAATGACTTTTTTTTTTTTTTGTACCATAAATACATATTTTTCTTTTCTCATCATCCACACAAAACTTTCACCACACAGGGAAGTTCTATGGTTAATTATTACATTACAACTCAGTAAAGAAAAAGTGTAAGAGAGTCCATTTGCTCTGTGCAGCATTATGCTGGACAGACCTCTTAATAGACAGGTACAGTGTTCCTTGTCTCAGAAAGATAAAAATGGACTAAATGATGGTTAATAATATCAGTCTTACAGCAATGATTTGGGGGACCAGCTGGTACTACATCTTTTTAAGAATTTGTGGGTTTGAGGGGGAGGAGTTATAAGTGAACCTCATTTTCAAGGTGGGATAAAAACTGTGACCTCAGACTTGGAAATTTTCAGAGCATTAACTCAGATCTAACCCAAGAGATCCTGATATTTTTCCTCAGCCTATCCAATCTCTTATTTTCTAGTCTGACCATTTCTTCCTTTATTAAATATTTTTTTTATTTTATCTTAAATTAGGTAAACTACAGGCAAAGCATAGACAAGCTGAAGTACAGCTCTGTTGCCAACACTCCACAAATTGCTCAAGCCAAAATAAATGCTCAGCAGCTCAGTGATGTAAGTTCTGTCATCATTAGCACCATCATTTATTAGAATTGTGAGATAACTTGATTTCAGACTGTTTGTAGTTCACCAACAGATTTATAGGGAAAGCAAGAATGCATACTGAATGAAATCACTTCCAACAATATAGCAAGCATACCAGTAGATCTGAATCTTGTCTCCATTTTTAAGATTTGTATTAGTATGCTTTGTTAGGAATTTATCTCCTGCATATTTATTATGTATAATGGTTTTGAAATAATATCTTTTGTGCTTATAGATAATCAGTAGCTCTTCCATTTATTGAATAATGCCCTCATATTCACATCACCATACTTATGAGCACATCTATAACGTGTGGCACTAATGGCCTCAAATTTAGCAGCAATCAATCAGTCTAATGGTCATATTTTTAGTGACTTAAAAATAACTGAGTTTCTTGTTGACCTTTTCAATATATGCAGTTGAACTACCGAGCCGAGTATGAGAAGACAAAAACAAACTACACTCTACCTCAGGACGTACCTCAGCTAGTGAAAGCAAAAGCCAATGCTGAGTTATACAGCGAGGTAAGTCAAGCCACCTGGAAATGTTGGCATTCATGATGCTGTTAATAGATAGAAATCATTATAAATGTAAATATGATGACACCATTTCTGTAAGCATTTAGCATTTATCATTGATCTTTATACTAAACAACATGAAATATGGTACCCAGAATAGATAGGAATCAAGGACAGTGAAACCACTAGACTTTTTTTTCCAAGACATTTTCAGATCATTTGAATTTCTTTAGTAAATCAGTATTCCCTGCACAAAATTACTTGCTTCTGAGGTGATGTTTGCATGAAGAACCAATATTTGCACAGTTCTAATGACTCAAAGCCCACTGAAGTCAATCGGAAGAAACAATGACTTCAGAAAACTTGAGTCAAGCCCACTGTTGCTGCCATTCATAATTCATGACAATATATAGTGATTCACTTAGAGACTTGAGTGCTGAAAACAAATGCTTGCAAGAAAAGTTAGTCTTCTATTTTATTTTTAAAGCATTTTTCAAGCCTCCATTGTTGTAGATTGTTCTGGAGGGGAAACAACCCCAATAGGACAAATAAGTGCAAAACGAGAAAAAAAACCTCCAAACAATACCGGTGTGACTTATTTTTTAGCCAGTTTCATAATTTTTCATGGTTGTGAGTTGGCCTTGCTGCAAGTTTTTCGTATCTTGTGTTCTTCCCTGAAGACTTATTTGCAATGGTGCAAATAAAAAGTTGCAGTGGTGGAGTGTTGTGGAGCATCACCCTTTGTGGCTATAATGTGTTGGCATGCATGTTCATTGTCAGACACTGGTAAAATATGAGCATACAAGAAGCCAAATCCAGAAATTGGGGCTTCCTGGACATTTGATTAGGTGCATGCATACTATGTATGAAGGCATACTTGATCCTGCTCTAATAGAATTTCAAGTGGAGTCTTGAAAAAGAGCTTAAAAAATATTCCTTTAACTTCCACCAACTTTCAGAAGCTAAGCATGTGATTCTCATGCATTTAATCTGCATTTGTGGTTTGTGTTGCTCATGAGGAGACTTTGAAGAAAATCTCCTGATCATAAGGGCTGCTCCACTGAGCTGTACTTCACGTTGTGGGGTGGTCTCAGAGCACACGAGCTGAATGCAGCCAAACTGAAGGATGCTCTCCAGCAGCTCACATAAAGAACTGCAGCTACAAATATACATTCACTGCATGGGGCTTGACTGGTTCTAGTTTGGGGAGTGGGGAAAAAAAAATCCTGGAATGAGCAGTGTGATGTTTCATTCTTAGCACCAGCTGATCTGTCCTGTAGATCAGCTCCTGTAGATCTAGGCTACTTGCATAAGGAGACATAACCAGAGGCATTTTTGAAAAACCTTGCCTCCCCTATGTCTGTTTGAAAATGAGAACTGTTGGTGCATGTTCTGGAATTTCAAATGCCTGTAAACTCCAAGAAAAAAAATTCTTGACTCAATCTTGGACAATTAATTAGCTCAAAATGATAATGAACTGTGATTTAAGAATATTCCAGTTCTTGGAATCTGCATTTTTAAACTTCTGTTTTGCTCTTAGTAATTTTTGTGTCTCTTTGCAAATCTTGTGTGTTTATGTGTTAATGACATATTGCTGTCTTTCTTTTCTCAGATTAAGTATAAAGAAGGCTGGGAGAAGAGTAAGGGCCAGGGCTTTGAAATGAAACTTGATTCTCTGCCTTTACTTGCTGCCAAAGCTTCAAGGGATCTTGCCAGTGATGTATGTTATATTTAGTTACCTTGGAATTATTCTTTATATAAGTCTCTATAGCCCAGGGAAATAAAGCTTAGCTGGCTTCATCTGGATTTCCAAGTCCTGCATTTGGTTGTCCATCTTTCTCAATGGCTAATGAACAGTTGGAAACTTTCTCAGATTCTGCTATCAAATTTCACTCTCTCAAAATTATTTTCTTTTAAATCAAGTGTACAGAGCAAAGCAAAATTTGCACAATAGCCCCATAGTAAAATTCAGTGTTTTGAACTGCTTATAACCTCAAAATTGCTGTTGTCATTCACTACGAAAGGAATGCATATTTCTTTAGTCTGCTTCTTTAACATATACATATGTATGTAAAAAAATTTCCAAACAAAATCTTTCTAAACAACTTATATCATGATTCTTACCCTGTGGAGAGGCAGAAAAGGCAGAAACTTTTTTTCTGTGGCTGGAAAGTGTTCAGCAGTGATGGAGATTATGAAATCTCACCTCATTAAGAAAATCAGATCTTGAATTCCTTGCTTGAATTGATTTCTTATCTTGGCCTTTAAGAACCAGATAATTTAGCTAATCAGAAGACTTCAAGTTTTTAAGCATATCCTCCTTAGAGGACTGAGCCTTAAAGAATGAGGTTAAAGAGCTCATAAATGAGACCAGTCTTGTACCTCTGGAATTTCTGAGAAAATCTAGGAAATCTGAAGTGTCAAAGTGAGAATCAGACTAAGCCCTTCTAAATTTTTACCATCCAAATCACCACTGAAAAATATATTGCTTATCTCTGGAGTAATTGGAAATGTCCTTTGACTTGAACTATTTTTTTTACAGATTAAATATAAAGAAGAATATGAAAAAACAAAAGGAAAAGCAATTGGAACCAAAGATTCAAGGCTTTTGCACTCTCTGCAGGTGGCCAAGATGAGTAGTGAGGTAAATTATTCCTCTTACTCAAAAGGTGTTTTTCATAATTATGACTCTTTCAGCAGCAATATGCGATCTACCGCTGTTACTGCTTTCACTGTAAGAAATTGCTGGAAGCATTTAACAAAATTGGTTTCCTTCCTCCATCTGTTAATCTGCAGTGATTGCAGAGTATATCTGTTCTCGTAGGACATTTTGGGTTATGGTGTCCTTATTTTGGGGCAGGAAAATAATATCCCATTAAAACTGCAATATAAAAAGAAATCGTATTTAAACCAAAATATTAACATTTCTACATAGAACTTTCAAGTAAAGAAAGTTATGTTTAGAAGTAGGATGTAATGTAATAGAGAAAACGCCTTTAAAGTCTGCAAAATTCATGCTGGCATCTGGTTTGTCCCTTATAGGACCTGATTTCTACATGGGTTGGTTTGTTTGTTTTTTCTTAATCTGCATAGGCACTCAAACAAGTGTTGGTTTATAATAGCTTTGCAATTTACTGCTACAGACAACTTATTTTCATTCCTTCTATTTCTAGATTGCCTACAAAAAAGGTTTTGAGGAGAGCAAGGCCCATTTCCACCTGCCTATGGATATGATAAACCTGAGACATGCTAAGAAGGCTCAGGCTCTTGCTAGTGACTTAGGTTACAGAAAGAGGCTCCATGAGTACACAGTGCTTCCAGAGGATATGAAGACCAAATGGGCAAAGAAGGCTTATGATCTCCAGAGTGATGTAAGATGATGTACACTCATCTAAACCGTTACAAGCAGTAAGAGGGCTTATAGAATTTTTCCATTTGATGTTAGTTCTCATTTCATATCGATACTGTCTTGTTGTACTGTGACTTTTTAAAATGTCTTTGCAACGTCTTTGAAAATTGAACGGTTGCACATGTTCACTTGCAAATATTATACTTATGGTCCTTGTACCAATAAATGGAATTTTCCCCCACAGCTTCAATATAGGGCAGATCTGATGTGGATGAAAGGAGCTGGGTGTATCACAGAAGGAAGTCTTAACATACAACAAGCCAAAAAGGCAGGAGATTTGGTCAATGAGGTAAGCAAAGTGTTCAGGTTTCTGCCTATTGTCTGTTCAAAGGTTTATTCACACTCATTCCACTACATTACATGTAATAGGTAAGGAATTCCCAATAAGGAATATCTGAGAAATTATAAAACTGTTAGACATAATTTAGTTATTCTATAGTTTAGGAGATCCTGGGTTGGAGATTAAAATTATGTTTTCCCATTACATGATTACTGTATCAAGTTTGTGAGGCAAAAGTCCCCATGGTTGTGCTTCCACCTTTTTTATTCACCCACCCATCTAGCAGAACAGCACTGAATTTCCTGTGGCACATGCTACATGAAGTGCACAGAGGTTTTAAGAAGCGGTATTGAAAAATAAAGTATTTGTTAGCCATGCTTGAAAATTTCCTTACTCTTTAGCAAGACTTTAGTGGCAGCATCAGTTTTTGCTGATTTTCGTTCCATTCACTTGATTAATTCATGATTTTGCACTGCCATTAACCTTATGGAATATACTTCCTCGGTTCCTTAGCTATGGTTGAGTTGTCTCACTAGTGCCAGGAAAAATAGAGGACAGAGAGAAGAATAAATTAGGGGAAGTTTGACAAGAAGAATGAAACACCTCTTAGTTCTGGAAGAAGAAACAGAAGCCAGTTAGTTACTGGGGATCACACCCTCTGATAACTTGGGTCTCTGACATCCTCTCACTACTTCTGTGAGGGGAAAAAAAATCTTAGAAACAAAAGAAGAGCAGCTGCTCTCAGATCTGGTGCTTTGCTAGGGACAGACTGACATCTGCCGCTGGGGTGTGCAGTAGTAATAATCACTTCCACAAATATTTAATCCATAATGATCTACCTTTACATTCCAGTGCTGTGTAAGGCCAAGAGATGGCTGACAGTCACTTAAACTGGAGACTGGTGGATCTTATTTGAGAGATCTCTGTTGCCGTACAAAGCCTGGCATTTTGTCATTTCTTTGCAGAATGTCACTACATTGTGTTCCATGCAATGTGACAAAACATGCTGGTTTTAATCTGCCTCCCTCCCTTCCAGGTTCCTAAAATAAAGCGATGAGCACCTCTTTGAAGTGCTGCATGCTTTTTTAACTTCTGTTTTGTGTTCCCCTAGCAAAGACACAGTGTAAACCGATCTGTTCACCCATCAGTTCAAACAGAAGAATTTCTCTCCTGAAATGCCAAATAATGGGAAAAAAAAAAAAAAAGTATTTTCTAGATGAAATGCCCCACTTCACGGTTAGAATAGGAATCTGACTAAAGTATACAAGAAGTGTTTTCTTGGTCTCCCCTATCGTACTGTGGCCCTGAAATAAAGTGCTGCATTTCCTTGTACTATGACAAAGATAAAAAGAGATGCTTATCTCACTCTCAAATGAGTGATGCAAAAGGCTGGGGCAAAGACATTGATTCCAAACAGGTTTGATCTAAAGCCTGATGAAGTCAGTTAAAGTTTTCTGTTCACTTTGGTATTTTTCAGATGTAAACCAAAAATTAAAAAGAAATAAAAGTAAGGTTAGTCTCATTTACCAAACCAGAACTCTTAGTCTCTATGCACATTTGCCCATTCAAATAGATTTTATATAAGTGCTGGTACCAGAGGAAGAATAAAGGACAATGGTTTTTTCCATACCCAAGACCTGAGGCCTCTCATCACTGTTGGCTCCAGAAAGGCTTGACTGTAGTGTCTATGTTGAGCTCTGCTTTGAAAAGAACTGTGACATGGTGGGGAAGATATTGAATTCAAATTACTTTCAGGACACTGAAACTGCTTGCTCTAATTTAACTGTTATCCTAATAATTTAAAAAAAACTCAGTAACATATGTTCAGTGATTTGAACCACACGTGCATATGCTTGAGAAGCCTCCTGGAAGAAAATGAGATAGTAATAGGGACTGTGTGGCTTATGAGTTCTCTTGGGTCCTGACTTAATCATATCCAGTTTGTGAACCCCACTTGTTGGCTGGGGTGCAGCCTGGGTCTTATAAGATATGCAGATGGTACATCTGGCACCAAAGAGTATCCATGCTTGCAGTGTCAGCAACAATGCATTTGGCATGCTCTTGTACCGCCCTCCTCACCTCGAAATACCAGCACTGGGTAGTATTTGGCAGCTTATTTTGATGACACCTGTGCTACAAATATCTTGTGAATTTACAGGGCACTTTTGGCTCTGTCAGTCATGTGCTTTTTGAAAGTGCTACATTTTTTGGGGGGAGGGCAAGTACTGTAGAAAATTGCATGTAACTTGCTTTAATTTGCTGCAGAAAAAGTACAGGCAGAAGGCTGATGCTCTGAAGTTCACCAGTGTGGCTGACAGTTCTCAGATCAAGCATGCCAAGAAAAGCCAGGAACTTCAAAGTGATGTGAGTCCTTAACTGAATTTGTCTCTTTGCAAGTTGTTTACTCATGATTTGGCCATTCCTGACATAGGTACACCAAAGTGATGGCAGAAGAGAACCCAGTCAAGAAGCCTTTCAATATATAAAATTTCTTCAGATTTATTTCTAAATATTTATAATATTTATTAATATCAATAATAATAATGTTTATTAATATTAATAATATTAATATTTATTGTTGATGTTTAATTCTCTCATGGAATTCTTTGAATTAGAGCAACAATGACAAAAACCAAACACCAATGGGAATGGAAAAAGAGGCTTCTCGTAAATGATGTTAAAGACAAGAGAAGCAGGGGATATCTCTATAGACAGTCTTGGCGACAAACTTGTGGGCAGTGAAGGCTGGATTCAAGTATGGCTGAAACGTATTCTTGACAGGATACCTGAGTATTCCAGAGTCATTAATGTCATCTGCACAAAAATTGGTTATCCATGGGGTAGTGAAAGTGAGTAAGGAAGATGGAGGGAAAACGCAGTGTTCCCAGCTGACAGTGGCATTAGCACAGGGACTGATACACATTCATCCCAGGTTCTGAGTTTCTCTCCACTGTCAGACTACTTAAAGTTGTATCAGCCCTGTTAGACCACTTGTTCTTCAGCTGTTATTATTTTCCTTTTTTGACTCTTCTGTGTCAGTAAAAACCTGGCACTTCCTTGAATGAATGTTGTGTCATACATGACACCAGGCTGAATCAGAGGAGAGCACTAGTGTCCTGGCTCCTGTTACTTATCTCTTGTGTACTGGACGTGCTGCCTCCCTTGATGTGTTTTGAAGTCAGAATAGTAACCAAATTTAGAGGTTTATAGTAGGAACTTTTTTTTTCTTTTCCTTTCTATGACATGTAAGAAATGTAATACTTTGTGAAATGGGACATCTTTTCATAGTTTTTCAACAGCTCCTCCAACAGCTTTGTGGTCTAAAACCGAGCAGTTCATTTCTCTGTTGCTGTAGCCCTGGGATATAAAATGGAGATGACTGCTACTTGGATCATAAAAGGTCCTTGATATTTTCATTCAAAGTTGGAACGTTAGTCCTCACTGGAGTATTATGTTAGCAATTACATTTAGGTCACAAACGTTCTCTGCAGATTCAATTGCTTAGTGTTCTTCATTTCATGCCTAAAATTCTCTATTTCTGTGTCCTATTAAAGACTTTCATTGTACCTAAAAAGTAGCTGCAGTTTAACATTGGATGAAATATGCTCTTGCATACGTTTCATACAGAGTATAAATTACTGCCAGCTTTATAGCCAGCTAAGTTATGTATGTTGTTCTAGTTTCCCTGAAATTTAACCATGAGTAGTTTGGTCAACCTGCCTCTTTAGGTCACCTGTGAAATTAATATTTGACAAAAAAAAAAAAAGGCAAGATGTTAAAGAATAACTCACCAAATAAATTAACCCTAACAAATCCCTGAATATTTGGGGTGTTTTAATCAGTATTCCTTCAACATTAAAAGTGGACTACTGCTTGCTTACCATTGCTTTGCTTTCTGTGGACAGGTTGCCTACAGGTCAGGAAAAGAGCAGTTTCTTCATCAGTACACCATCAGCAAAGATGACCCTGTCTTCATCCTGGCCAAAGCAAATGCTGCCAATATCAGTGAGGTACAGTGAAAGAGAGATTTGGATTCCCTCACTCCTGTGAATAATTACAGCTGCTGTTGAAATATTTGTTCTGTAGGTAAAATTTAGCTTCTTTCTCTGGAAAGGTCCAAGTGTTTTAGATGTAAAAACTTTACGTCTAAATTTAATTACTCGCTCTTCATAAATACCAGTCACATCTCCTGCCCTGAAGCCTTGCCACTTTTAGAGTTTGAAGCTGTGCATTTTTCCACATACTTCCAGATAAGTGGCACACTGACAGTTTCACTGGAACCAGTGAGATAATGGGGTTACAGTAACCACAATATCTAGAGTTAGAGTATGTAAGTAGAGACACCAGGATCTGATCCGTAGTCATATGGTATGCACCGTAGGAGGGACTCATGTTACTTGAGAGTTTTCACTGTGAATATAGAACAAATAAAATATATTGATAGTAATAAAGAGACTGTGTTATTGTCATCTCTTCAGAAACTCTACAAGAGTAGCTGGGAGAAGCAGAAGGAAAAAGGATTTGTGCTTCGTCTGGATGCTTTGTCATTCTTGACAGCGAAGGCAAAGAGGGATCTGGCAAGTGATGTGAGTATGGAGTCCATCAGCCTTCTTTATTCTTAGGACAGCTGACAGTTCTGGTTGCTGCTAGTGTTGGGGACGTGTCACATATGTCTCAGTGCCCTGAGCCACCCTCACTGGATTCATGCTAAGGAGCAATGGAGGAGTTGTCTGGGTGATTGGCATTCTGTAATTAGTCAGAAGGCTTGCTCTGAGCAATTCAGAGCTTTTCCCCACATGCTGACTATGTTTTCCTATTCTCATTTTGACCCGAGGGTGAATTTTAGAACTCAAAATGAAGCGGAAATCTCCTGTGAAACATCATAAGTTAATACGTCTATGCCTGGCCAAAAAATTCCTGCAAGAGCCTTCTGACCTCAGAGCTTGAAGAATGTTGTTTTTCCTAAAGAGAACCAAAAGGAAAAGATTTCTTACAGCTTTTTGTGAACATATTATTATTGAGAAAGGGTTTATTCTTTATAAACACTGATTTCTAAGGCATTGCAGTTCTCCTTTGCAAATGATCTTCTTGCTTACTTGTATTGAGGACCCAGCATGTCATAACACTGACAAACCATTGCTTTACTACTGGTAGAGCTGTCAGTTCGGCAGCTTAGATAATTTACTCTCAGTCTATTTTTTCTTCACAGATTAAGTATAAGGAAGGGTATGAGAAAATGAAGGGTAAGCTCATTGGAGTAAAAGCTGTGGAGGAAGATTCGAAGATGGCTCATTCCCTGCAAATGTCAAAGTTGCAGAGTGATCTGGAGTACAGGAAGGCCTTTGAGGACACAAAGACTCAGTTCCAGGTCTCCATGGATATGGTTAACCTTGTCCATGCCAAAAAGGCTCAGAATTTGGCCACAGACAGAGGATACAAGACATCTCTCCATCACTACACAGTCCTGCCTACTGACAGAAAAGTGGCGTGGGCAAAGTGGGCCTATGGATTGCAAAGTGATGTAAGTCTAAAGTTTGATGTATTTCAATACCCTTTCATTCAGCCTGTTCTTAGCCTCAGTTAGGGCTGAATTTCTTCAGACATTTATGGTTTTAATGCCATGACATCTTTATGCACCTCATTTTTCAGCTACTAAACAGTTAATATTAAAACAGTAAACAGTAACCACTTATTTCCTCAAGAGATATATTTAAATTGTGCAGTGTTTTTGAGGAGAGTTATGATTCTGTCTTTGAGCATGGCTTCTTCAAAACCTACTTCAAATGTTAATAACACACTAGGATTCATATATGATGTACATTTACTTTTTTTTTTCCCTAATGTGCAGGGCAATTAAATAATGTATGGTGATAAAATTGGTGATAAAATTCCATATGGACACCACATGTTCAGCTGTAACCATCAGATGAACTGTCTGATACTGTAAACAGTTACTTTGTTAGATTTTCCATTCTGAGGTTTTAAGTCAGAACTTTTCAAGACTGAGATAGAAATGTGTACAGGTCTTGTTGAGGTATGGCTGCTGAAACCCTATTGACACCTTTGAGAAACCTGACTTACAGTCAAGCTTTAGAAGTTCAGGACTGTTGGTAGGAGAGATTTTGTGAGGAAAGTGAGGAGTACTTCTGTGCTCTTCCTCCTTAAAGATACATGGAAAACCAAACCAAAAGAAATGCTTTCCCTCCAGTAAAACAAAAGGGTAGGGTTTGGAAAATACTAAATATCATTTTCTTATAATTGCAAATCTTGAATTATCTTTTAAGCAGTGTTCTATATACAATAAAACTGAAGTTAGAGTAAAAATTGCAAACAACAGTAAGGTATAGACGACTTCTAGAAATTACCTTGTGAGTGTTGGTGAGTCCTGATACTTCTATTTCATTCTGTATTTTTTTTGCTTTCCTTGCAACTATGCAATAGTGACTAAAACGAAACCAGGCACTAATTTGACTTGGTTGTTGTTCCTGAGATGTCTGAATCTTTTAATGGCATTTTAAGTGTATGAACATCAACAATAGGATTTTTTTTTTCTTTGTCAGAACCGATACAGAGCAGATTTGAACTGGATGAAAGGAGCTGGATGGATAGCCACTGGGTCATTAAATGTGGAGCAGGCTAAGAAGGCAGGAGAACTCATTAGTGAGGTGAGATTTCATGACAGCATGTATCAGAATTTGCTGCATAATGCGTGCAAAATGTCTGTATAAAATTAAAATAATTTCCACTCAAAGGGGAAAGAAAAAGGCATACCACATGAAAGCCCTCAAAACCAGGGATAGGACTGGTAATTAGAGGGAAACCAGATACCAAACACATAACAGTAGGAGTCCATATAGCCTTTGCAAAAACAAAGTAGGTGACAAATGATATTATGAATAATAATGGCCATCAAACAGTGCTCAATTGCTACCCACTAGCCTACCTTTTTAATGAAGCAAAATGGGAGAGATGATGAAAACATGGAGTCACTGGACCCAGAACCTTCTTTTGAAACCGATACACGATCCTTCTTGCTCCTTTTTTATCTATATTCATGTTACCTATTGAAATTCATATAGATATCTCTGTCTCTAGCGATCTATCAGCCCAAGTAGTTTTCATCCTGATTTCCTCCCTATAACCATTATCACTTACAGGAGAAGGCAAAGTCTAGAATGCTTTGTGCCCATCCCATGAGGCCTTCAAATGAAGTTCTGGTGGAAATGGTTAAAAGATTCATAATGTTCTGTTATTTCACAGGGAGTCCTACTGGCCAAATCCATTGCCGTAGGAGACTGAGTCCTGTGATTTTTAGATAACCATGATGCAGGAATCATCCATCCATTCACTCAGTGAGAAGAACAGCATAACCATGGGGGCACTGTCTCAGAAAAATAGTCATCCTTTCACAACTGACTGATTGCTAACACTACCTTTTCCCCATGTAATCATCTATACTGAAGAAGGATGATTTTTTAGGCAAAGTAAATGAGATCCTTAGGTAGTGTAAAGCAAGGCAGCTTCATAAAAGCTAGTACAGTGATGCTGGCTGGAATAGTAACAGTGAATCTGGGTATGTATTTTGATGTTATAGTAGTGAAAACTGCTGAGTAGAAATTTCACCAGCTACATTTTTCATCCTGACCTTTTTGTGAGTGCTAAACAATATTAGGTTGCTATGAGCTGTGTCCTTTCTTACATACACACTTCTAAAACTGTTAGAAAGCAATTGCCAGAATATAATTTCTAGGAATTATATGTAGAGATGTTCTGGTCAACTCTGCTTTGTCTCTAAATCTGATCAAGACAAAGCATAAACCACTTTTGTCCCTTCTTACACTTAGTAATGTTGCTCTTTTTAAAGGGATTTCTTTCTGAAACCAAAACATTGCTTATAAGCTTATAAAATCTTAAAAGTGTTTATGTGTTTTACATTGGTATTTTGAGTCACCAGAGGGTCAAGATGTTGCCTCAAATAAACTTCTGTAGATCACAGCTCAGTGTAAAGGAAAATGATATGCCATGCGTTCATCACAGGCATTTGGAACATTTAGTATGTGCTATTTGGAGAAGTTATAAGAATATTGATGTGTTTAAGGCAACTCCTGCAGGAAGGGAAACTTCAGTGACCTGGTCACGTGAAAAAAATTTCATTTTGTCATCAAACAGCCTTAATCTTAATTTTGTATATATAAAAATATGTCTGAGAAGCTACTATGTGTCTTTTGCAGCAAGCAAAATTAATATCATTATCTAGAATATATGCCATAACAACTACTGGTACAGTGCCAATGGCTGCACAGATTTGGTGTAGGTCTTAGAAGGAAACCTAAACCCCAAATAGTAAGTTAAATAGCTGCCATTATTTACACACTTCAATTGTATATAATTTCTTGCTTAAAGAAGCTATAGATGAAAAATATAATCAGTCATACTTTATTTAAAGTGATCCAAAGAAGATTTTAAAATCCTAGGTTCTGGAGTATTTGGGTAGACAGAATCTGATTTTGAAATGTTTTCCTTATATTGAGAGAGAAATACTTTAATATTAATTGGCAAAAGGTTATTGTTAAATTGAAACAAATATTAATCTGAAAGTACCTAGGACATAAAGATGAGGAAAGAGGAATAATAATTATGTTCACAAATTCACTCTAATCTCCAGCAACCTATGATTTTTCTCTTTCAAATAGCATGAAAGAGCAGCACAAAATTCACAGCTTTGATCTTTTTCTGCTCAACAGAAGAAGTACCGTCAGCATCCGTATGCTTTGAAGTTTACCAGTATTAAAGACACTCCTGAGATGATCCAGGCTAGAATTAGTTATAACCAGGCTGTGGATGTAAGTTATAATGTATATACATTATGATTATAAGAGTGGTATCCTCTTTGAACGACCTGATTGAAGCACTGGCTTTCTCCCTCTTTCTTTCTCTGAGATTATCCTTGGGAACCATGAAACTTCTGTGTTCTGGTGTGGTGCATCCCACAAAGAGCGTGTTTCTAACTTGGAATGGGAAGTCATCCCACTGAAGTGAATGGGATTTTCAAACAGAGATAACTTTTTGTCCAGTTCTTTTTCAGAAGCAAAATTTAGGAGTAAGATCATTAAAAGTTTGACCTTTAAAGACTCTTGGCCTCTTGAGATTCGTTGAGGAAGAACACATTTGGGTTCTTTCCCCTTTTCAAACAGATCTTTCAAATTTCAAATTTCAGTTTCTGCATATTCTTCAGAAACAAAATGTAAGGCAGCATGACAAGGAAGAAAAAATAAATTATTTCAAGCTGTCATCCTTCTGAGAGAGAAATCCAGGAGGGGAAACCTTAAAGGAAAGAATTGAGGCTGTTTGGTGTTTAAACATGTTTATTTTTAATAGAAGAGCGATTTAAAAATATTGTAGACTTAACTGGGATAATGCAGAAGTGAATAATAAGCAAAAGTCACTCAAAAAAGACAAGTTTCAAACATGAGAGGATGTTTTATTGCGAAAATAGATATTTTTAAAGTGAAGGAGAAGATGAAAGACTTTGTGTAAAACATATGCTATTGTAATATTTGTAGTGTCTGTGCCTTTGGTTTAATTAATAAGATCCAAAAGGCTTACATCTCAGACAGGATAAATATAAGTCATTTTGTTCCACTGAGCCTCAGTCAAAATCAGTCTGGTGCTCTACTTCTGCACATGTGGAGTTCTTATTAGTTTTCCTCTAAAGGAGCTGCAATACAAGTGGGCCCAGCTGCTAAAGAAAGTGGCAGCAAGGTGAAATGGTTCATTCTAATCTAGAGAGTCTCGAACTCTCCTGCAGAAATAATAGCCTGGGAAAGGCAAGTCAGGTGGTCAAGACACAGCCCATACCTAAGGCCAAAAAAATGGTGTCTGTCTGTACTCATCTGAAAGTTATGGTGTCAATGTAAGAAGAAACTAGGCTAGGAGAAATTAATATGAATGATGAGAACTCTGCATAGCCATTGCAGGGCAAGATCCAGTTAATTGCACAGAACTCCTCTTATCTGTCTGCAGACATCTGAAAGCTAGATAGTCCCAGGCCAGCCCTATATTGTTCCTTCAAGGGTTGATATAAATAGCCTTAGAAACCTGAGACAGACACTTTTTATGATGTGATCAGTCACCTTCTGACATTTTTTAAATCTCTTATCATTGACTATTGAACACCACCTTGCAGCTAGCTCAGGAAATAAATTTGGAGTAATTACACAGATAATTACCATCAAATTTATCTGCTAAAAACCCCCATCTTTGGAGAGATATGTTTGGGAAACTTCAACTCCCCAAATTTCTGTGGAATTTCAGAGCACTGGTGGGCCACTCATGGCTACTTGTCCTTAACAATTGATGTTTATTGTTCTTCTCTCTACTCAAGTATGTTGGAAGTCTTATCAAATTAATATTCAAATGTCTGAATTTTCATATACCTTGATTTACACGCTCAAAAATAGAAGAATTTCCTCTCCAGCATACCCAAGCTGATAGGTATATGAGACACCCAAAGCTTTTTGAATCTATTTTGACTTGATACAATTGCCTGTATTTATTAATGCTGCTGTCTCTTTTCTGTAGCATTTGCTTTTCATAAACCTATTTGTTAATGCTTTAGTGTGAAGTAATGATTGAATATGTAGTGAGTACTTGCTATTGAAATTCATCTCTATTTGCAGAGGCTGTACAAGGAACATGCAGAGAGTATAAAGCATCAGTATACACCAACAACAGATCTTCCTGAAATCCTTCAGGCCAAATTAAATGCTATGAATATCAGTGAGGTATAAATCTAATTTTAATATTTTAAAGGAAACTGGAAAAGTTGGTAGTGCTTTACTGTTTGTCCTACACAGGAAATCATAGTAAATGTCTTTCCTTTCCCCCGCATTTGATCATTCTATGGTCTAAATGTTTCTGAAGTAATATGGGAAATCAAACTCCTTATAAAACTTCTCATCAAACTTCTCCTACATTAGAAAGATTAAGAATGAACAAACAAGTAT
Organism: Empidonax traillii; assembly: GCF_003031625.1. Taxonomy (NCBI): domain Eukaryota; kingdom Metazoa; phylum Chordata; class Aves; order Passeriformes; family Tyrannidae; genus Empidonax; species Empidonax traillii. Next base: position 226,438 of record NW_020956032.1, read on the forward strand.
AATTTCATAATGGACTTTAGTCATGTGATAATTCCTGTTGTGCATTGATAGTTTTGCTTACTTTAACCCTCTGTGTCAGAATAGAATGAAACTAATCTGGTAACATTTCTAGGATCTCAATAACACTGTACTGTCAACCCTCTGAACAGCAACTCTGTTTTATTCCTGTTCTATATTTCTTAGATTCGTTACAAGGAGTCCTGGGGAAAGATGAAAGATGGTGGCTACCAGCTGAAACTAGATGCCATCCCCTTCCAGGCAGCAAAGGCTTCGGGTGAAATCATAAGTGATGTACGTGAACTTATTGCTGATGTTGTCCAGTAGGATATGCCAGTCACTCCAGACTGTATCTGCTCTGCTGAGTGACTCCTGATGGAAGCAGCATGTCCAGCCAGCTCTACATCTGGCCTCGGACTAGTTAGCTGTGCCTTTGGAGGTGCAGCCATAATGAAGTGTTATTGGTTACTAAGCAAAGGAAGTTTGTGAAAGCAAACATCCATTAGCAATGCTGACCAGTTTACCTGCCCTAGTGACTGGGCAGTCACAGGGATTGTTCAGGAGATGTCAGGTGAGGTCTTCTGAGCATCTCCTAAAGGTTCATTCAGATTTGTTACCGCAGTGAGTATCATCAGAATTTATTGTCCATAGTGCTCTTTTATTCAGGTTTCAACAATCAGACTAATGCTTCTCTTCACTCCTATCCACATTTGTATTCTTATTTCCTTTTTAGCACAAGTATAAAGAGGCATTTCAGAAAATGAAAGGACAGATGGCTGGCTCATGTGGCCTGGATGGTGATATTCATATTGCTCATTCAGTCCATGCAACATCTCTGCAGAGTGATGTAAGTAGGAGAAACGAGATGGGGCATTTTTTGATTGGTTTCCTAACTGTAAGTAGTTCCTCAGGGAAGATGCATTTAGCTGTGGACTAGTTGTGGAGTAGCTACTTATTTAAAACTTAAGGGCTTTCTCTTCCACTTTCTGGATATTTTAATATAATCATGATATTCTTGCCATTCTTTTACGTTATTTGCAGTAACAATAATTTGACAATAAAAAAAGACTGTGTTCTTGCACTATTCCCTGCTGCATGCCACTGTTGCCTAGCACAGAATATTTTACTCTGTAAAACTACCACTCTGAAGCAGGTCTATTTGAGAATTAGCAGTGGCCTTTGTACAGAAGTAAATTAAATTTGGTAGAGATATGATATGTTTCAGTGTTTATTTTCAGTTTACTGTTTTCCTGAAAAACCAAAGGATGAATGAATTTATGGAATATCAAATTCGACTTTTTTGGTTGGGGAGTGGTTTCCACTTGGTCTTGAGATACGCTAAAAATCACATAATTTGTTCATTGTCTACAAGAACTGCAACTGTTCAGTGCATTTTGAACACTGTGGCTTGATTCAGAAAGATATATTGTAGTGTGTTCATGGTTTTCAGCAGAGCTGGTCTTGTACTGTCAGTCTTTTTTGTGTGATAGTATGCTTAGACACACAGGTAATAGTAAGTGTCTGAAGAATTCATCCGTCAGGTTACTTTAAGTCAGTTTGATGATCATCAATAACTCTGTATGTTCGTTATTCCAATGAACAGCTTGCACATCTTGAATTTGCATAATCTAATAGGGAAATGTCATGTGAAAAAAGTTCTTTGAAGATTTCTATGCCTTTCTTTTCCTGGACAGTGACAAGAAGTGAAAAAACAACTCGCCACTAAATATTACAGTTGAAATTGTGAAATGAAACTGGCCAAATCAACAAATATTTTGAGTGAAAATTTGAACTAATTCTAATATAAATAAGGCAGTTTGTATGTTGTCTTCAGGTAGTACGTTCCTCTTTTTGTTGGGCTTTCTTGAAATGAAGTGACTTAGGATTTCATTTACCAGTTTGCTTAATTCCATAGATTTGATGTATCCAGTTTTAGCAAAAAAAAAAAAAAAAAGAAAAAAAATCTCAACTGAATATAATGTAGATGGCTACTTTTTTGATGCAGAAAAGGCTGCCACATATTCTAATTATAATTGTTGATCTTTCACAGTATAGTTAAACAAGTTAGGGAAACTTACTTTTAAAAAGAATAATTTATACTTGAAAATGGAGGAAATATGGAGAATGTCTTTTCTGATCAGAACCTGAGTTCTAACTACCATGCTGTGATATCTACGTGGTCTGTTTTTAATTTAATAGGTGAAATATAAACAAGGTTTTGAGGATACAAAGTCTCACTTCCACCTGCCACTGGATATGATAAACTTGGTACATGCCAAGAAAGCCCAGTCTTTGGTCAGTGAACAAGAATACAGGCAGCTGCTACACCACTACACTGCTTTGACTGATGATGTGAGGTTGAGGTGTGCCAAGAATGCCTACAAACTACAGAGTGAGGTAACTGCAAAAGATCCCAGTGATATTTCCCTGTTGGTTCTGATGCAAGACAGTTCTGTTCCAAGTCATGACATCTGACAACATGTGTTTGAGCAGCAGCTGAGAGATAAAAAATGGCTGTTCCCCCTTGATTACCTGTAGGAATGAGACATTTATCTTACTGGGCAGTTGTACAATGTGTGTGATCACCCTATACCCAGAGATAAAGTATAATGGTCTTTGATGATTGGGTAGAGGAGTGTTTGCAAGTTTTCACTGTTGGTGAAATACTCTTTTTAAGATCTTGCTAACGATGAAAACTGTTTACCAACTGGTATTTTGCAACTTGGTTTTCATCTGGGTGAAATTCATGTGTACTTCCACGAAAAAGATGCCTGTTGGTAAAAATCTGATTTTTAAGAGACTTATAAACTCAGGCCCAAGATATATTCTTTGAAATTCTAAGAAGTGTCCACTTAACTCCCTATGCAGTCTTAGTAAAATTAGCTGGATATTGCCTTATGAATTAGTTGGCACAGCCATGAGCAAAGGGCTTTTCATAGATCATATTGTCTGTGGAGGCCTCAGGAGGGGATTTATCTTAAAAACTTGCCTGGCCACAAAATGTTACTGTATATCAGTTTAACACTTTCAGCCCACAGATTAAAGATGACAGACTATGTTCAAACAAGTGTAAACATCAGCTGCCAGTTGTGATGCCCTAACTTGGGTGAAAACATATGTAATCAGAATTCTGAGGCAAGTTTCCATCCATTCCTGTCTTTGAGCTGGGGATAAAATGCTAATTGGCAGCAACACGTTTTAGAGTTGCAGAATTTACTCTCTTACCAGCTGGTGCTAATAGCTGGCAAGAGGTGAGGACTATGCTCTAGCTTTGTGCTCTCTTTTCCTTCTGATTCACAAAGGATATTTCCCACATACAGCATCATGGTGCCTTTGAGTCTAAGGATTAGCACTGGACAGACCTGGATGGAATAGGAACTAGCTCTATTCTCCCAGGCAGCTAAATAAAATAAAGGCATAATCTATTTCCATTTTAAGTAGTTGACTGAACCAAAATACCTCGTTAACTAAAGCTGGTTCTGGCCTCAGTAAGCGGTAGCAGTTTCTGCATATCCATCAAGTAGGCAAACCTGTTTTTTACCAGTTTTTTGGTCTTTATAGATCTTCTGAAGCAGAAAATAATCATCCTTCTTGTTATCAAATCAGATAGTATAGTTGTAATATATATATCAGTAACTGATTTGTATCTTTTGAAAAATTAATATTTACAGTGAGTCACTACCAGATTTGGGGGTCTGGAAAATATTTTAACAAAGATTCTACTGTGGCTTAGTGCAATTTTTCATTAAAGTTCCTTGCTTATATTATGACCATTCAGAACCATTGAAAATCAAGGCTATTTTGTCTTTAGTTTCTCTTATTTAAAAATTAATATCTTTTATTTAAATATATTTTATTATATTACTATAAACTGGTCTTTATTCCTAAATAAATAATATGTAGCTGTGATTTACATATTATATATGAAAAAAATTCCTGTACCTAGAAAAGGTTTTTTCAAGGTTACAAACAGAAGCTAGGAGTGAAGTATTATTTATCCACTATGTATATAGTATATATAGTATATATAGTATATACTATATATGTATATATACTATTTATATGTTACTGAGACTCAGTAGTCCTCATAATTTTGCATCTGTACTGTAGATCTGTAAGGGCTGTATTCACACTGACATAAACACAAGATCGTAGGGTAATGCATATGAACTCTCTGTGATGAATACTAATTTTAATGGATTTGTTTGAATATGATTATTGTGTATTTTTGGGTGAATAAATATAGGGCATCTCAAATGAAAACTTGTAATTACTTCTGCTTGGTTTTCCTTAGAATTTATACCGCTCTGACATGAACTTTATGCGAGGAGTCGGATGTATTACTCCAGGGGCCCTAGAGATTGAAGGAAAGAAGAAAGCCTCTGAACTCATCAGTGAGGTAACAAAAGAGGGTTTTGATTTCTTCACTATGACAAGAGTTTGCCAGATGTCTTTCTATTAAACTGGGCTGGCAAAGTGACTCACTGGATAATGCAAGACTCCCTCCCTTTGCTTTGATCATTCCGTTTGTGTCCTAACCGCAAATGGGTGAACCTGATGGAGTTCAAGGCTTTGCAAACTTTGATAACTTTTTTTGCAAATATTTTCTCCTGTGTTTCAGACCCAGGAGGTTGTAATTTTATGTTATTTATTTTAGAATTAAAATGCCCTTTTTCAACTAAACGTAAGGCTGTGCCTATATAAGTACCTTGTACTGTTTCTCCAAAATTAGACTATACTGTGGAGTACCCAGTATATTCCACTGTCCTCAGCTCTGCTTCTGCTTTACAATCTTAATCTGTTTTTCACTTACTGCTTTTGTGAGTTATTGTTTTTTCTTTTATTTCCCCTGTCATGTTCTCTTTGTACAGTCTCTCCTAGTTTCAAATCTTGGATCTTTTGCCCATATTCACATAGATGTGAAATGAGAAAAAAAATAGGAGCTTTGTTCTAGTGAACAGATCCCTGCTTGAAGTGATCTTGCAGTTGTTTTGTTAATGGTTCTTACATAGGACCACAGGCCAAGTGAAACCTTGCTTTTCTTACAAAAAACTTCAATGGGCTTATGCAGTTCTGTCTTTCTCTGGGTTGGATGTAATTCCACTAGCCCAGGTTAATGATGCCAAGGGATGAAATAACCTTATTACTGTTTTCAGCATATTTAGCACACCAGTACTTTTTTTTTTTTTTTTTTTTACATCTTATTTCTTATTTACTTTTAATTTCCCCCACGAGACTTGAATGCACCAAATTCAGAATAGCAAAAGGTAAATTAGCCTAATGATTAATAGACAAACTAGAGTTTTAAGCATGAGAAGTAATACTAGACCACTGGTACTGGAAAAAGTCCCTTATCTGACAAGACAATTTAGTTATTCTGTTCATTTTTCTTTGTGTGTGAACTCAGAGTAAATATCGTCAGCAGCCACATTCCTTCAAGTACACATCGGTGACAGACTCTCCTGGCCTCCTTCATGCAAAATTCAGCAATATGATTGCTAATGAGGTAGGCTCTCCCAACGTGAATCAGAAAACACGCTTTTCAAAATGCAGCAAGCTGGGGATGGAGAAGTGGGAAAGAGACAACCCTGTTCTGAGAGCAAAATGCATCAAACAAAAGCAAGCATTACTTATCTGTGCTTTTTCACAGTTAATCACATTTTATAATTTCCAAACACTTAATACATTTTCAGTTCAAACTCTTTTAAAAAGCTTAAATTGTGTCCATGCAATAGAGTCCCATTATCAAGTTTTTTGTATGAAACAGACTCAAAAATCAGGACTATAGGGTGTTCTTGAGGGAGCTCATTTGCATGGTGTGGTCCACTTTTGGGGACTTAAAAAAAAAAATCACTTTTCTAAATTCTGAAAAAAAACACGACAAAACCCATAAACAAATTATCAAAATCATACATGAGGAAAAAATTCAAGCTAGAGAATATGGCCACTCTACCAGAAACAGCTGCCCTTTTATTTAACACACATTCACAACGCCCTTAACATTCTTAGGTCTACTTTTGGCCTGCTGGGAACATAAGAATGAAAGGATAAGAATGCAGTGGGTTGGCATCATCATCATATATTTATAAAAATTAACATAAATGGTTTTTATGCCCAGCAAAAGCCCCACATTTTTATGCCCAGAAAAAACTTAGCAATTGAATGGTAAAATCTTAGCTGTTTTTAATGATGGCTGACTATAGCTGTCATAATCATTAACAGCTTAAGTACTGCTGTTACACTATTGAAACCACAGAGAAAATTAACTGCAATTGTGTTTTTGGTCTCTCTCCTAGCGCCTGTATAAAGCAGCAGGAGAGGACATTCAGCATCGTTATACACCAACACTGGGTCTGCCTGAGTTTACACGGGCAAGAATAAATGCAGCCAACCTCAGTGACGTAAGAATTTGTCCTGTGTTTCTTATACTTATCTAGGATGGAATATGAACTGTGCAGTGGCAAAGAAGATGGATAAGTAGAGTACATTTTAGGTCTATTCTATTTATGCTTTCCCTGATTTGATTATAATGATATTTATCTCAATTAGTACATATGCGGTTGTGAGTAAATTAAATCTACATAAAGAATGAGACGTGTTTTGTCTGAGTTAGTAGGATTTCCCAAAGATAGTTTAAAAAAATCCTTTGATTATAAAGAATGTGACTGTAACACAGAATAACAAATGAAAGAGGGTTCCTTTGTTTGTTCCTTTGTGCATTTAAAAGTGGAACAGCAGTGTACATGTGCCTTTCCTACTTTAGGCAAAATACAGAGAATCTTGGCATAATCTACGTGCTCAAGGCTACAAGCTGACAGTGGAAGCACTCCCGTTCCAGACTGCCAGGGCCTCCAGAGAAATTGCCAGTGATGTGAGTTGAATGATTCAACCTCCCTTCTTGCCTAATTTCTGTTAACTTCATGTAAAACAATGTCTAAAGCAGATTTTACTGAATTAAAGCAACTCCATAACCATGTGAGACAAGTGTGGGACAGAATATATTGCTTATGAATGAGATTCTGTGTGTGAATTAGAAAAAAAAGGAAGAGGAAGAATCGCTGCTAATAGGGAACCAAGACAGGTTAAACATCTTCCAGTGGGAAATAGCTAATGAATTACAGTATTTGCAAACAGAAAAACCAGGGATTCTGTTCCTTTTCAGGCTATCAAATCTTCATATTAAAAAGTGCCCACTAACTCTGTCCACTTTATTTTGAGTTGACTTTTGGCTTAGTTCATCCAAATTGAAATGAAGTCAGAAAAAGCTGAGGCTTCTTTGAATCTCTGAAAATCAGGAGTTCCCTCTCTAGTTAGGAAATGAAAGTGAAAGTTACTGAAGTTACTGTAAATATGTATCCTTAAGTTCTGAAACAGAGGAAACAAATCATCTTATCTCCAAAAATATCCTATCTTTTGGATTGTTGTTTGCAAAACACTAAGGCATCATGGTATGCATTTGTCAGAAACCCTAAGTTCACCTCTTCCGCATAAGAAACTTAATAAATTCTATGAAAAACTGATGATGAAGCTAAATTTAGTAAAAATCTTGATTTTGCTTAGTATTTAGTGGCATATTTTACATCTAGTGTGATTAAATATGAATATATTTCATGTGTGCTTGTTTTATTAAGCAATGATTTCTAGCTGCTATTTATAATGTATACTTAACCATATTTTACAGTGTGCTTTTGGTTACAGCTTCAGATCTGCTCTAGAGGGTACAAGTCCATAATAGAATTACATCCACTTACAACAAATCTGAATTTGGCCCTTCATCTTGGAAGCACTTTATAAACATTAGCTGCTGTAATTTAATCCCCACAACTCTCTTGTGTGGTAGATAAGTGTTATTATCCCATTTCAGCTACATTATGAACTCTTCAGGGCCCAGGCCTTCCCTTTAAAGTTCTAAGCACCCTGTTGATGCTATATAAATAAGCATTATCATCATCATCACTATTTCATAGAGAGGATAAATGCAAGATCATAGGGAGAGTCATAGTCCCAGCTAAGATGAGAATGAGGGGCTGCTGGTTCTTATTCTTTCCAGGAAAACTGAATTTACTCTTTAGAATAGCTGGGTGGCATTTGCAAATCTGAAGGCTACAGAGTGCACAGTGTTTTGCTTTTGCGTAGATTTTTTTTCCTTCGCTCTTTTGTTTGTTTCTCTTATGTTCTCATCCCTAGTTATGGGAATAAAATTCTCAGAGAGATAATAAAAGTACACGATTTGAGGTTAAACATGATCAATGCTTTGGGCATATTCAGAAAATGTATTGAGATGTGCTTAACTTTAATGTTGTAACTACTGTGGTATTTAAATTTGAGATCAATGAGATATTCAAACATTTGCTTTCTTGTGCTACATGCCTTGACTGGTTTTACAGAAAACATAGAGGTTTCAATGATTTAAGTTAGTTAGCTAGAATATCCAGTCTAAGTTTGGCACATTTTCACTTCTACCTTATTTTTTTTTTAAATTTTTAGTACAAATATAAACACGACTTTGTGATGGAAAGAGGAAAACACATCGGTGCCAGAAGTGTTCTGGATGACACCAGGTTGCTGCACTGCTTGCATGCTGCCAAATTGCAGAGTGAACAAGAGTACAAGAAGGGATCCCAGGAAGTGTGGTCTCAGTATCATCTACCCATGGATATGGTGAATCTTGTCCATGCCAGGAAAGCCCAGGCCTTGGCGAGTGATCAAGATTACAGGAAGAGACTGCATGAATTTACAGCACTCCCAGAGGACCTGAAAATGAAGTGGGCCAAAAAAGCCCACATGCTACAGAGTGAGGTAAAGTCTTTCTTTCTGTTAACAGCATATTGAATTTAACAATACCAAGGCTTTGAGTGTCTGGCACAAATTGTATGTTGACACTGGGGGGGTGTTTTTAGGAAGACCACTTGTAAATTTATGTATGTGCAGCAGCAAGGTTTCTGATTGCTCCTCACACATAGAATATATGTGAGTCAGAGGTCTCATGTTATGAACCTGATGGAAAATCACAGTGGTCCATGTTACTTATTCTAGAGCTGAGAGATAGACACAGTCGTCTCTCAACTGTTTGGATCACAGCCAGTCAGGGGCTTGGCAGTCACTGTTCTACATGCAGAACTCTTTGAGGTTAAATGCTGATTTGAGATACATAGAAGAGGTATTAAGAAGGTAATTCTTCAAAACAAAATGGTTATATCAAATAGCCCGTTCCCCAGATGTGTTTGCAGAAGTTGCTCCCACAAAAATGTATATTGAGACAAACTGATGACAAAAGTGATGGAATCTCAGCAAGGGCCACATCCATACTCAATTCACCTTCAAAGCAGTGGGGATATTGTAACCTTCTTTCTTACTCAGTGTACCTGATATTTTGTATCCCAAATGTACTTTTCATTGCCAGAATTTTTAGGATATTCTTGGGATGGTACAAAAGCTATTGTTAAATGTTGTTCTTTGCTTTTCCAACTCTCATTCCTGCCTTCTCGTGTTGTGGCTCACAGATGGCATGCAGGTAGTCAGATTCAGGAAGGCAGGATATTTTACTATTTACTGATGTGTGGTGGTGGCTCACATTATATGAAAGTGGAATTTCCAGGGAACTAGTCCTTGGATCCTAACAGCACATACTTCAGAGGTTGCCTACAGAGGGACAGGATAGGAGTTAAGTAAGAAGCTCAACACTTGGCTCTTTGCCTTTAGAGATCCTAAGTTAGGAATCCAGTGAAATGATGAAGATGGTTTTGTCTGATACCCTCACTATCTAGTAAAGTAATGCACAACATACATAAGGGAGTTGGTTGTCATATCATTTTGCATATAGGAGGGAAGAAAAAAAAAAACAACAAAAAAGATTGGATTGATTGGATTAAAGTCACACAGTGAGCCACCATCACTCTGAAGTCAGGATTGTTGGGATTGTGGATACTTTACTAACTTCCACTTTTTACTGGATCTGCCTGATTTTCTTTACTAGATTAGGAGGTGAAAGCAAGCCTTTAATGTGAGTAGAGAAAGAGTAATGTGTTCTCCTAGAAATGAGGTTAATGAGGAAGCATGAACCAGATAAAATAATTAGTATTCCTGACTTGAACTCACCTCAGAAAATTATTTCAAAAGAGGTTCTTTTACGCCCAGTACAAACAGGTTATTACTTACTGCTTTGAGCCGTACTAATTCACTCATGGGGCCTTCTCTTGTAACTTGCATATGATACATTATTTAATTCCTGGTGGAATGAACAAATGCAAACAGTTTGGCTTTACGATCTGATATGTGCATGGCAAATGAAAAAACCTCAAAATGTGAATATGAATCAGGGAGTTTTTTAAAAATCTTAATAGCTGTGGATACAAAACTGATAGTTAACGATTTTCATTTTTAACAGCTTCGCTATAAATCAGACCTGAACTTCATGAAAGGAGTTGGTTGGATGGCTCTGAGATCTCCGCAGATAGAAAGTGTAAAGAAGGCTGGAGAGCTCATCAGCGAGGTAACTGATAAATCTTTCATGGGATAGCAAGTCTGTAGGAATTGTTTACCATCAAGGCTCCTCGTTACATGACACTTACGAATGTAGCTTATCATTTCCTTTTGATGTGGGAGCCTGTTTATACAAGGTGTAAGTTACCAAGAAGCAGTACGGGAGACGCAAGTCCACTGTGTGACACCTGCTGAATATTTTCCATTCCAAATGAAACACAGGAGTATAGGCAAAACATGTAGCAATAAATAAATGCAGTAAACTCCATTATGAAATTCTAAGCAGGTGGTTATGGAAGTTATATAGAAAGTTACAGCCCTGACAATCACACTGAAGGGGCACTTGCCTGCTCAGTATATCATGTATTAATGGAGAAAAATTATGAGCTGTCAAAAGTGTAGTGTTCAAAAGCTTTTCGCATGGGAATTTTCAGTGGGAAGTCCTTCTTGCACATACACACAAAAAGAAGTGTGTGGTGCCTGGGCACCGCAGCAGCGATACAGAGGCATCCTCAGTCCCTAGCTGAAAGAGCAACTGAGACTAAAGCAGAACAGTGGCTTCAAGAAAGTGTCTTTTATGTTTTACTCCATTTATCACACACTCAGAATTGTCATACACCATTAACAGAAACATCTCATGCTTTTTTCCTTTGTTTGTGTTTGTTGCCTCCTCCACCTCTCAGATAAAGTACCGTCAGAAGCCAGAAAGTTTGAAGTTCACCGCCGTGGTTGACTCTCCAAATCTGATTCATGCCAAAACCAGCTACCTCCAGTGCAATGACGTAGGTGTCATTTTAATGTAAAAGTAATCTTAATTTTTGTTGTACTATCATGCATAAAAGAAGTGATCTTGACATTGCTTCCAGTATCAGTTTCATTCAATGATTTTGGCTCCACAGAGACTGTACAAGGCTGAAGGCTCTGAAGCCAGGCACAGGTACACTCTGCCTCCTGATCATCCAGATTTTATCCGAGCCAGACAGAATGCACTTCAAATCAGTGACGTAAGTAAACCTTTTCCTTTGAGGAGGTGACTTGGTAAACTTGCTCCAGAATAAAAACCTTCATGTGTGTAGAAGGCAGATTCTCTGAGCCTGACTAAAACTAAAGAAAGCCAGGGGCCGTGAACAGCCAACATGTGTGTAGTTTTGGTCTGGAGGAATCAGAAAAAGTCTGTTCATTTTTCTTTTGAGAATTCATTTAACTTTCCAGGGCAGTAAGCTATTATTAGGGATTTCAGACCTTCAGTATAGTTATGGTTAATTACAAATTAAAATATTTTTGCTTATGTTTGGGTGAGGAAGGAGGGAGAATCCTCTTTCCAACCTTTCTGAAGCTGCATCACTGTGTTGAACATAGTCATAGTTGTCATCAATATGGATGTAACTGAATCGGTGAGTGGAATTGTAAATTGTGGAAATTGTAAAGAGAATTGTAAAGAGAATTCGTTTCCAAATTATCCCATACAGAGAAACTCAGTCTATTCCTGATGTTCCCCAGCTAAAGAGCTGTTGTCTTTACCTGTAGAGTCAGAATGACCTTAGTTTATAAGAAGTTTATTTGGTGATAGATGCTATGTAGGTGAAAGAAACAAGTAGGATTCACATTTTTTGAAGTGATAGAGGAGAGGGAAAAAAGGCAAATATTGTGTTCAAAGAGTGTGCACAAATGAAAGGTCAGGCTGTTAGCCGGGTGTACAGTGATGCTTGCGTTGCGTCTATCCAGGCTGTCTTGCAGGATTTCTAGCATCTCAATGTATCTTCAAATTTAACACCACCTAGCATTACCTTCACCAGTGAAACAGAAGGTTATCTTTTTAAATGTGGACTGGATTTTGCGCTTGTTTTCACATGGTCATAAAACCCAGAAAGGATATATCACAGACTTGCAAGGAGCAAATGAATAAAATCACAAAGGGACAGACAAAAATGTCTGCTGAGATACCATGACCGCGTAGCAGGACCTGCAGACCTGAAGCTATTTTAAGAAAGCTGCTAATGGAAGAGGAACCAAATCTAGAGCAATTTCTCTTCAGGATGTAAATGTGCTACACATCCTCAAAGTCACACTAAATATGTTAGAACTGGCTGTTATTCTGTATGAGTTAATGAAGCCACATGTGGCTGGGGATAGAGACAGGGATCATTTGAAAAGCTTGAAATAACTGGTATTGAAATTATGATGCCAGGAAACCCAAGACACTGTGAGTGGATGCATCAAAAGAGAGAATAAGGGCAATATCAATGCAATATTGATGTGACTGATGCATCAGAGTTTCTAATAGAAATTAAATCACATCAAAACCAACCACATTCAAGTACAAAAGGAAACCCTGGTGGCACTTTTCAGATGAGGCATTTTATCATTATGGTGAATAGAAAAGAAGTTGAAGTACTATAGAACTGGATCAAAACCTTGGAGATGGCACTGATGACTCTTGATACAAATAAGCCCAGTAGGATAAAACATTTATTATTGCAGTTATGGGACTGCGTTTAAGAAACTGCAGGGGGAAATGACTGTTTTGTTCTTTTCTTTTCAACACAGAAATTGTATAAAACATCTTGGGAACAGACGAGGGCATCTGGCTATGATTTTAGAATCGACGCCATCCCATTCCAGACAGCAAAGGCTTCAAGAGAGATTGCCAGTGATGTAAGAATTGTTCTGCTTCAAACACTTCCCAACCTTCTTCCTATGCCATCCCATCCTGTAAAAATGGGTGAATTCTGACATAAGTGAACTTTGCTCTGCTTTGGAAAATTGGTGATCCAGTGAAACCAGGTGCTGGTTAAGTGTAAAGATTTCCAGCTAAAGGCTACCATTAATAATGTCCAATACCAGACTGCCTTGTTTTATCTCCCAAAACCTTTTCTTGGGAAGGAGCCATATTATGATGTAGTCAAGTAAAATAGGTACTAGGCTATGAAGAGTTAAAACATGGCCTAGAATAAAGTGGGCCATCTTTGAACACAGAAGATCACAGTAGGCAAGAAAGCTAAAGATGGAGGAGCTTCATTGCTTGAGCTATGTGTTGGGTGTGCCCAAGAGTCCAACCATAAGGGCATCTCTGATTGCTTTCAAGACATGAGCATTTTGCCCCCACCAAGTCTTTCCACTCTTTTAAAAATGAGCACAAAGGTCATTCTTCTAAAGCATCTTGTTAGATTAGGAGATGTAGTTTGATACGAAACCCCTGGTCTTTGTGCACTGCAGGAAGCATGACTTGATAGCTAGGGGATGGTAACGGAATTTGAAGGTAATCCAAATGTGAAAACAAGATTTTCCTCTGCACTTCCTGCAGTACAAATACAGAGAAGCCTTCCTGAGAGACAGAGGCCAGCAGATTGGATTCCTCAGTGCAAATGATGATCCCAAAATCAGACATGTCCTCAGAGTGGGGAAGCTCCAGAGTGACATCCAGTACAGGAGTGATTATGCCCAAAACAGGGGACAGTTCCAGAGTCACCTCAACCAGCCAGGATTCCTCCATGCCAAGAGAAGCCAGCAGCTTGCAAGCAATGTTAACTACAGGCAGCCTTTGCACCACTACACTCTTGATCCCGAGCAGCTAAATGTGAAACATGCAAAGCAGGCCTACCAGCTGCAGAGTGATGTAAGTACAGCCAGTTACACGGTCCTTCCAGGTGCTATGGGGCAATGTGCTTTGCAAGACCTTACCTATCAACAACATCAAGTTCTTTAAAGAATTAGAGTCTACTTGCTAAATATGAATAATTTGTTTATTACCATCTCTGTTGTTCTTGATATGCTCTCTCTTGAGTACCCAGGGTGTGTGATTTGGTTAGAGCCCAACAAAACAAATACACACTGGGGTATGTTTCATTCTCTCAGGTAAAATACAAGTCTGACTTGAACTGGCTCAGAGGCATTGGCTGGACTCCCCCAGGTTCTCACAAGGTCGAAATGGCAAGAAGAGCTGCTGAGCTGGCCTACCTTCGGGAGATGGGATTGCAGGGTGCTGCTGCTCAGTACAGACCTGGAGCTGTGAGTAAACCCTACAAATTCCAAGAGCTCTGCTCTTTGCCAGTGCACATCCTGTTTCATACTTTTGAGTGCTCCCTGGAGTCTGCAGTTCTCCCTGATATTTGAACAGGATATGTACACTTCCCTCATGATGCTCTGTGGCTTAGTGTACATCTTAGTCTGAAGGAAGCTCTCAAGGGAATTCAGCAGTGTCATGGCTGAGAAATTCCTGTAGGGACTAGGAAGTGCCAAGGAATGGGATTTACTTATGTGATGGGATGTGTTTCCCTTAACTTGTGGATGTTGTCAGATCTCCGAGTGTCCTGGTACCTCTGTGGAAAGCAGAAATAGAGGTAGAAGGAGCTCCCTGTGAAACTCCCCTTCTCTTTTCCTAATTTCAGCAGGACACCATGTGTTACTATATAATTATGTGATGCCATATAATCTCCACTGGCAACCATCTTGACAGGCTGAGTGTAGATTCCCAACAGCATAACATGTGCTACGAGAGGCTTTTTGCAAAGAGGGAATGCTCCCCTCCTCCACCTCTGTCCAGCTCAAGACTGAAGAAATTACAGACTGGGATCTTCCAGGCTTCCTTCTCCCCACCTCCATAGGGAGGACTCCCAGTCTGCAGTGTCCCAGCACAAGAGAGCAGAAGTCCATACAGGGGGACCTTGCAGCCCTTGGAGTTAGGAAGCATTAAGTTTCAATGAAAGAGAAGCACTGCATTCCAAATACGTGTTTCATTTAATTTTTACCTTTGGAAACAAGTCAAACAATAATCGAGCTCGAGAGAAACAGTGGATATCCATGATTTGCATTCCCATCTGAAAAGTTACTCAGGAAATAAATGAAAATTATGGTTGAGTTATGCAAGCAGAGGGAACTACAGGCAGTTTCTTTTTAAGTTCTGGGTATGATAATGATGTGATGGTCTCAGGGAAACCTACAGGGTGCAATCCATGTGGAACTCAGGTGTCTTCTGGTTTGCTTTTTATTTAGGATCAAATTAGAAATTAGGAGCATATTTAGTCCTTTGGTATGTGTGGTATCTAACTTACATGAACAGGTCCACTTTTTGCACTTCACTGTAGAAATTCGCTCAGTGCAGAGCAGTGATTTAGATTTTGTTCATTTGCTGGTTGTGGTAATTTTTAATATGCAAATATTTTAATAGAATAATAGTTAAAAACCTCTTCTGTCCACCGGCTGATTTCACAATCTATTTGGATATGATTTTATAGGACCAGTTGGAGACAGAAGGATCTCAGCAAGTCACAGTCAACCCTGATGCTTCAGAAATTCTGCAAGTCAAGAGAAGGCAAATGCAGCTGTATCAGAAGTAAATGGAAACATGACATAACACAAATAGATTTTCATCTTGTCCTGAAAATCCTGTATGTTCTCCAGTTGATGGCATTTAAGAATTTCTTGTTTTGAAAAGCAACCAAAACACTGCTATTTATAAGTGATAATTTTATTTTGTGTGGATACTTTATGATTTATCACTGTATGTATTACAGATTCTGCTATTTATTTGAAGCTGTAAATGAAATTAGTACTAGGTGACTGGCAGGCTCAGCTTTGTACCATGGATGGTAGAATATGAAATAATTTGTAATGAATAAATTGGGTGAATCTTATTCCATACTTATAATTTTTGGAGAATTTTATGTTCCTGGATTATTGGCACCATCGACCTAAGAGAATACAAAAGTGTGATTCAGGTGGCTTAACAAGTGAATAAGACAAAGTCCAATGGGAGCAAAGTTCTCACTGACTAGCCAAGGTCAGGTCTTCTAGGAGACATCAGGGAATTTGCTCTAGACTAGCAGGATGTATTCAGATCACAATTAGTTCTTCAGTCTTTTTCAAACCTTCCAAAGGAAAAAGAAATCAAAATTACTATTTTAGAAATCGTCACAATACGGGTAGCTATTGATAGATTGTGTAGCTGCTTAGAGAAGGTTGTAAATGTTGGAATTCAAATATTACTGTTTTAAAGAATTGGTTCTTCACAAATATATTTATTCTTTATATACTGATTTAATATCAACCCCTTGTTTTTCAAATGTCTATGCAGAATCTTGGGCAAAAATTTTGACATGTAAAACTTATGAAAACCTCGATATTATCCAACAGCTTTTGACCCAGATTTTTTTAACGTCATTTAGTGCTCACAAGGTCTCATCGAGCTTGTTAAGCACATATATACCATTGTAGATCTGAAGCCTGGTAAGTAATTAGCCTTTAATCTGGAATAAAGTGGATAATTCTTATATTGAAAGTTTGTTGGTGGTTTGTTTTTTTTTTTAATCTGGAAGGCATCACTGATGGAATTTGTGGTTATTTGCCCTACCAAAGTACTTTTAAAAATAATTCTCTCTGATCCTCCCTCCTCAGATAAGTCCAATGGCTGCATTCAGAAACATGATGGGTTTTATGTATGTGAAAAATGGCACTGACTTTAAGAGCACACCCCAATAGCTTTGAGGTGTAAGGGTCCAATGAGTGCAGAAAAAACACACCTTAAACAGTAGCATAAGGGGAAGAGGGAGTGGCTGGCAGCAGCTGAGCCCGTAGAATTTTCATGGCTTGAAAAGCAGAACTAGAAAGATTAATATTAGGGGCTCTGATTTATTGGAGGAAGAACTGGAGTAGCTTTACTTCCTGACTGCTTTTGTTACAAAATGTGGGCTTATTTCAAAGCCCACAACAGAAAAACTGTCTCTGGCGTTCCAGCAAACAGTCTAAAGTTATTTTTAAAATGGTGGAGAAGGATGCCTTGTGTAGGCCATGAGAAAATATCAGAAATATCTTTGGTCAAAGAGGAGGTATTTGGGGAATTGATGAAAATAGTAAATACCTCAAGCTTACCATTTGTCGTTCTCTCCTAATGACGTAACCTTGACTCAGCCTGAATTGCAGATTTAATCCAGCTGAGAAATGTTGTCACCTGGGTATAAACTCCTGGCTTGTTTTTTAACCCACAGCCATCACCCCAGCTCACAAGGCCATACACATAGTAGGAGCTGTTTTGCACACAAGTCAGTGGGCCTCCGGAGTCTCCCTGATGAAGGAAAGCACATGTTCAAAACATGAAGCGATATCAGAATGCTTCTCTCTCATCATAAAACTTTGAAGATGCAATGATGTTGTTTTCCTATTGCATTTATGCTATATAAGATGCTGCTTAGTCCCTGAGTAGACCTGCAGTTCTGGAATTAGGTCAGATGATACCAGACTTTTTGGATGTAATTTTTTGTTGGTTCCAGTCTGTGACGTACATCTGACAAGGTCACATGAAATTTCCTAGGCATGAAAGTACCA
Organism: Empidonax traillii; assembly: GCF_003031625.1. NCBI lineage: Eukaryota > Metazoa > Chordata > Aves > Passeriformes > Tyrannidae > Empidonax > Empidonax traillii. The sequence goes on from NW_020956032.1 coordinate 244,237, forward strand.
GGAATTCAGAGCCTGAACTCAGAAAGATAAAGATGTGATCCCTGGCACAAATGAAACCTTAATCTGTCTCACACCCCTCAGATAGATTTATTCTGAGTTGGTTGGTTGGTCTAATTTTTGGTTTATTTGTGATTTCTATTGCAATGTATGCTTTACAGTGGTAGTTTGCACCTTAGCGAGTGTTGTTCAAACTCTTCCCTGCCTTTCAATGGTATAAGTATGAACTTGTTTCCCATTTGCACCAGCTGTAATGAGAAGAAACATCAGTACTGCTGCCCTGCAAGTCTTAGCTCTGATAGTGAAAATCAGATTAGAATTGGTGCTTATGGCAGAACCCATAATAAACTTGAGGAAAAACAGGTAAGTTTTCAGGTTATTATGACGAACTGTCTCAGAAGCCAAACTTTCCAGGCTGGTATCTAGCTTGCATAGATCTGCCTGTAGGTGACAGTGACAATATCAGCTCTGAGGATGTGCATCTCAAAGCATACTGAAGAAAGGCTCTTGATGTACACTGATGCGAGAAACAGACACATATGCAGCAGCCTGCCAAAGCTATTACTCTGCACAGCCTGACTCTTTACACAAAAAATTAGTGTTCAAATACAGAAAAGGCTACAAACCTGACAAGAATCAGTTCTGGGTTTTCGAAGTTTCCCTGCACAAAACATGCTTTCATCCAGTAAGTTATTATGTAGTTCAGGTTCATTGCATTTCCTCTGTGAAATCAGCTTGACCTTGGCATCTAACAGCTGATCAGATGCTTCACCTGTGGGATGCGACCAAAAAAGTGGAGTCACTTTCCTCCCAATACTGTTATGTGTTGTCTTTATTCAAAATACGAGGCTGCTTGCCATATAGATGGGATGGGGAAGAGCAGGAGGGATGCACGTGCTAGCCTGGGAAGAAAAGAACTATCTATCAGAAATTATAAGGTTTAAAGTTGGGGTCTGGAAGCTTCCCTCAGGACACCAAGTTGTTGCCTGAATAAAAGCAAAGTCATAAATTCAGAACTTAGCTCCAATCAGCTCTATCTGTGCAATCCTGCTTTTCCAAGGCACTGGTTGTCTGCAGCTCCCACAGGTCCCCAGGGGACTTTGAGCTGCTCAGCACTTCTCAGACTGGTGTTATTAGATGTTTTAACATGCAAGCTAATGAAACAGATGAAAACTGAAAATCATACAATATTTAAGGGCAATGATTAATTACAGTGAATCTAAAGACATAAGTTGACATCTAAAGGCAGTAGCCAGAGTTTCAAAGCACTACATCTGCAGATAATTAAAGGTGGTTTATAAGTTTGGTTCTGCTTGAGGAAATATTCCATTTCTGTGGTGATTTCCTGAAATGCTAATAATAGCTCTGCTCAAAGAAGGAGCCATCTAGTCTGAACACGTACAGGGTACTTGATACTTTTTGTTGGGGGAAAAAAAATAAATTTCCCCCTACCATTTTTAAGAGGGATTTTTTATTTGGAACTTTTAAAAAAATGTCCATTAAATTCTTTTGGTGCATTCTGATCAAATGAACACACTTGTCTCTTGTGGACTTCAATGAGAGTTACATCAGAAGGGAGAATTTGGTCCTATGTATCATATCAGACTGCATCAGTCACGAAGCACTAGGACACCTACTGCAGCCTCAGTGACACATTTTCCTTCTGCTGCTTTACAGCAGCACATCAATCAGAACATGAGAAAATGCATTTTTTAGAAAATTGCCATTATCTTTTGTTTTAAAAACAGTAATTTCTCCCCTGAGGATTTACTGCAGGCAAGAAAGGTTTTGGATAGAGCTGGTTGAACTTGAAAGGCTTTGGATTTTTTTTTTTTAAACTTTCTTTAAATTTTTTTATTTTTTATTTTTCAGTGCATCTAAAGATCCAGATGCTGCTTCTGAAAAGCTTTATCTGACACAATGGGCTTGAAAACCATGTGAAAGTTCTTGTCTTTCTTGGTCCAATCTTGAAACACACAAGCTATACAATAGCTTCTCTTGATACCTTCTTGCTTTTGTTGCTGGCTTCAGATGAAACCATGACATAGTGAGTCATTTGGCAAGCAAAAAGATGCATCAGGAATTTTTTCAGAATTGTGAAAGGTTTGTTGCTTTAGCAGTTACAGATTTCTGCTAACGAGTAATTTCTGTGGCATGTTTTAGCTTTTGAATTCCATGTCATGGTTTCACTAGGGCCAAAGTTCATGCTTGGTTCTGGCAATTGCTACTAAAAGTACCACCAAAGTGCCCACCAAAATCCAGGTAGCCCACAAATACCTGTCTCTGTCTCGCCCCATCCAGAAATGAAGCAGTCAGTCCCAGCAGGAAAGAGGAAGTCAGGGAGACACGCTGTTTTCACATACTTTGTTTCCACTGCACAGTAACCATCAACTGGCTTCAATTTAAGTAGTGCTGGAGGGGAGATAGACAACAGCAAGAAGTATTTGATGCCATATTTAATCCCTAACCACTGTTACCAGCCTGTGACACACCCCCCTGCAAAGCTGCCTGTACCCCGTGTGCCATTTGTGCTCCATGTCCGACCTGTCCCGGTTGTTCTGCTCCTCCTACAGAGTCACTTCTGCCTGCCCATTACAATTTACATCCCAAAGATTCAAATGGGCCTAGATCACAATTTGTCCTAATTATTTCCAGAGCATAGTTTCAATGAGAATTTTAGCTGGAGACGAACAGCTTCAAAAACTGGGGTTGGAGGTGAGACACGTGAGTGAAAGGGATTTACCGATATCATTGTATGGGACGCCACCTCTGTCAATGTATTTGTCATGCACAATGATTTTCTCCACATCAAATCTTTGCTCATGAAACTCTTTCTTCTTGAGGTTTTGCTTTCCAAGGGCTACTTGGATATTTCGTTTCATGTTTCTAGAAAACAAACAAAAAACCCAAACAAACAAACAAACAAACAACAAACAAAAAAGTGAATTACATGCAGACATTGTCTACCAGGTAATGAAAACCTGCACTTTCAGAACCAGGAAGTCAAGATATTACTTCCTGTTGTCGAGCATGGCCAGAAGATTTCCTAAGATCATTATAGGAAGGCTTAGTTAGTAAAGCAGTGGTATTGGAAAATATATGTGCTCTTAACTTGCTGCAATCGTGAAATAAAGTGATTTAAAGCTTCACATACATGTTTTTCTTTGCATTTTAGGGCAGACTAGTGGTGTGCTGGAGCCATGAGAGTACAATTTCTTGCCATTGTTTGGACATATTTAAAATTATCTGTGTTGGAATGATCTCCAGAGTGTAATTTACCTGTTTCCTAGGTGGTTTCCAACTAATTCAATGCAAATATTGAAGGAAATATTTAAAGCTAGCTGACACAGTAAATAATGAAAGCAAAATGCATGTTTTGGCTGTTTTGAAGAACTTAATTCTGATGTAGTATGTGATATTGCTCATAGTATCCCAATATCCCCTGAATTTTTCATAGAGTTCTTCCTTTATACATTGCAAAATCTTGTTACTGTCCTCCTTTTCTCTTCTCACACAACTATTTTAGCTCATTTTAGGAGAGTGGTGCATAAGTTTCTTATTCCAACAAGAACCATTTTCAAGTATTTAAGCATTTTTAATTACGTGTCCATTTTTTTCACATACCTGCTTTCCTTTCAATTTGATTGCCAGCAATCATTTTGGTGGCAAATAATTTGGATACTAAGCCGTCTTTTCTAACCATCCTAATTTTTATATACTTATCTACCCTCATTCTAGGGCATGCACCTACTCAAAGCAGTGCCCAGCAGTAAGAACCCAGCATGATTTAATTAGCACTCCACCACAGAAATGTTCACTCCCAGCTGGAGTCTTCATCTGCACAGATGCCATCCAGGGATGCTTGCCAGCTGTAGCCTTGGATCCACCATAGATCCTCTTGAGTGCTCCACGAACTTCTGGTTGCCCACATGTATCGAATATTTCATTTGATTCAGGTGGGTCTGTTGGCTCTTCATCTGTGTTGGAAGTGACAGCAGATGTATGGTGCAGAGAAAATATTAGACTGGAGGAGTTAAGTAGCAGTGCCCACTGCTCTGAACCACCTACACACTGCGGAGTGGCTCGCTTCTAATTCTTTACCTGAGCAGGGTGAAACATCACAGAATTCCCAGTCTACTTCCTTATTTTTTATGACATAGCACCAGGGTTTTTCATCTTCATCAGGATTCCTGAAGGGAACAATTGAGAGAATCAGCCAGTGGGACTGGGAAAGTCTCCATGAAGAGAAAATCTCCAGTGAAGGAGCTGAGGATGCTTAGGGGAGCAGCCTCATGCTCCCATAGGATCTGAACTTCCAAAGATATTCTTTCATAAGATTTGACAAAGAAGATGCTTGAGATGAAGGGGAACCTTCTTCCATATTACCATTCTCATACCTGTCTTAACCATAAGAAAATTGTAGGACTGGTTCAAAGAAAAAGGGCTGCTTCTGGAAGCCTCACATCAGTATGGCTAGAGAAGACATCTCTAACATTCTGGTGTTTTATAGACAGGCAGTGTCTAGAAAGATGTGAGGTCTTAACATCGTCAGTTTGTCAGACTCATGAGCAGTTTGCCCTCAGTGCTCTCTTTGATACAGATCTCTACAACTCTCTTTGATACAGATCTCTACAGCTACTTTTTCAAAATATTACCTGCAGAAATTATGGTCACCAATGCCATGAAAGTCAGCATCCTCCATAAAGGCATTAAAAGGGAAGTCCAAGAGATGGTGGGAATTCCAGTTCAGGCAGGTCCTGCGATCTACTGCTTGATTCACTCTTCCCCTGTACTTAGAGGAGTCCTCTTCATAACAATCATCTGGTCCTGTAGGAAGACAGTGCTTATATGAAAATGACTTTTGTGTTGTTCCTTGCTCAGAGTGGCTCCTCTTCCTTGCCTTCCTTGCCCTACATTAATTTTGTGGAGGATCAGAAGAACCTACAGGGCCAAGTAATGATTTTCCTTATTGTACACAGTCCAGAAATAAGACCAGTGTCCCAGCATCTCTCCATCTTTTAGCTTGATTGACTTCAAATGCCTAAAACCTATTTGCTTGGTAAAGACCTAGCAGTTAAGAGGTATCCTAATTTCAAATCAGAAAGAAAAGGATCCTTCTCCTTGGAAACCTGTGTTGGGTGTGATGCCCACAGTGATGCTGCAGAGGCAGAAGGGTCTCCATGCAGCAGGCTGGGGTAATCCCATACCCTTGGCCACCCATCAGAAGCAGTCTCCTCAGCCTGGGGAATCAAGGCATTAATCTTCACTACATCAAATTTCGAGTGTTTAAGGAAAACCTGACATTTCTTCTCCATGTGACATCTGCAACCTCTGGGAAATGTGTGCTCACTCATTATGTACCTTGCCAAAAGTACCAAGTGGGACCTTGCCGAAGCACACCTGGAAAACACTGGTACGGAAACTGTTTCAAGCCCCTTTGCCAAGTCAGCCTCTTCCTCTGACCCTCTCCCCAAAGAGATTGGTGCCCAGGTGTAGTCGGGCACTTGGAGCAGTGACAGCATCAGTCAGTCTGGCTGCAGGGTGAAGGCAGCCCCGGCTGTCTGGAGGCTTCTCCCCTACCCCTTCCCCTGGAGCCGTGACATACCGATCTCGCAGAATCTCCCTCTGAAAGGTTCAGGGCACTCACAGGTGAATTTTGATCTCTTTCTGTTCCGTATGCAGGTACCTCCATTTTTGCAAGGGTTTGGATTGCACTGATTGGATGCTGTCAATGTGGAAAACACAGAACAGCCTTGTTAATCTGCTGAGCACTAGGCAGCCATTCACATGCCCAGTGGAAACTGGAGAGAGCTCCCCCTTAGCCTGTTGACTTTGACTTCTTATGAAGTCTTGCAAAATGCATATCACTGGGTGTTTTATGAGTGACTGAACCACCACCCTGCAAACCAAGCATAACTCATCACTGGCCAGCCCCATGGATGGGAGCTGCAGCAGACTCAGATTGCACGACTAGGGCAAGATCACCCTCTACAGTGGGCTGCAAGGGATTTCCCACCACAGACCAGCCATGGTGCTGTCCCCACCACAGCTCTCTCAGTGTCCTGCTGAGTGCTCACCACGTTGGCAGAATGATCCCTTGTATGGAGGCTTACAGCTGCACCGAAAATAAGGTGGGCTTAACAGAACCAGGCAGTCACCAATGCGGCAGTTCACGTCCAGGCACGTGTCCTCCACTGTGGAAAACAGAGACACAAGGTACTTCATCAGCATTTGTGTGTACACAAGAGCTGTGCCCTTGCAGGGATAATGGGAAGATGTTTGCTCCTGATGCCCCAAGGAAGCTTTCAATTGACAGGTGTGGACCTGCGATTTCTCTTCATGTTAATGGTAATTATGGCAAAATATCTGTGGTAACAATGAGCAGCTCCCCACTGCCCACCTGGCAGGGGATAGAGGAGTAGTCTCTGCACTCCTGAAGTCTACTTTACTGGATGCTATTCAGACAGACTTTGGTCTGGATGAGGCACTAAGTGTAAGATCTATGAACATGTCTGCTGTGGGCTGTCAGAACCCTCACCCCAGCAAACAGTGGGTTTATAATGTTGTAACAGTAATGCTGACTGCCAAAATAAGGAGTGTAGGTTAGCCAAAGAGCCATTACCTTTTTCACATGTGGTCCCACCATATGGCTTGGGGCAGGCACAGCTGAAGTCTCTTCCATCGGGTGCACACCTACCACCGTTCTTGCAGGGGTCAGAGAGGCATGGGTCTGCAGAGGTAAGGACGAAGATCTTTCAGCTTCTCAACCTTCCTCACCTGCTTTTTCTTATTGCATCTTCTGACTGCAGAAGGCTGCCTTCCTGGGCGCAGCATCCAGTGTATCAACCGTGCTTATGCATCAGTTCAGCAGCCACAGCAGTGGTGTGAATTGCTGCAGAGTTTATTGCAAGCTGTAGCAGCTCATGGCTTTGATTCTGCAGCTCCTCCACTCCCTTTGCCATGTCTACTAGGGAGCTGCAACATGGCAAGCCCCTTTCTTTGCTCAGGGATAGATTTGCCTCTTTGGCATTGCCTCTGGCTGTCTGCTTTCATGCACTTAGTCTGTAGGTACCTGTATTTGGCATTGTTCTGTTTGGAATACAGTGCCAATTTTCCCCCAGAAAAGCCATCCATCACCACTAGCCCCTGGGTGGCTGTTGCTTCAAGGGAGCAGGCACCTGTTGACAGTCACTTGCACACTGCTCCTTACACCATGCTCAGCCTCCCCACTGCAGTCCAGGCTAGCAGGAGTAATTGATATTGGGGGCAGTCAAATACAAGCTCTGCTTTCTTTGCACTGGGGGATAACTCAGAGAATGTTGCAGGCAACTTCCCTGTCTTGCCTTTTGTGTTTCCTGAGCAATCTTGAGGATCCTTTCCTGTTCTCCTGAAGTTTGGCAAAACAGAAAAAGGAAAGAAAAAAACCCTGCAACTGACAAAAGAAAAAAAAAAGAAACCTGCTCTACATTTGGTTCTCAGCATAAATACAGAACATATATCCCATGAAAACAGCAATTACATCTTACAGTGTCTATAGACAAATAAGCCTGTGCTTTTTTGTAGTAGCAATCAGAAATGTTCTGCATGATCACAATCCATCCTGTGAAACCTGGAGATAAAACACAGGCTCCTTACAAGAGAAATACAAAGAAGAACACTGCAAATGATCCTCCTAACTCATCCCTTTGATGCAGGCATTTCGAGAGCAGGCTGGCAGCCGAGACCTGCCACACCTACACTGCAAGCTCAGGGTTGGGATTTTACCCCTTCCTTGCCTCCCTGCCCACCCCTCAGAGGTACCTGGCATTGTAGAGAAGTCACCTACAGATGTCTCAATAAAGCTCATTTCCTCCCAGGAATGGTGCTGGAGGCTGGGGTCCTGCTCCTGTTCGGTGGAGTCATAGTATTCAAAGTCATCATCCTTGTCTGCAGGGAGGGGAGAGAAGAGGTTGAAAGAACAGAGGAATCAAAACTGCTGGAAGGAGACAAGGTATGAAAGAAGTTATTCCCTGAGATGGACAGTCCGTATCTCTTTCAGCTCATTGGGGATGTCAGTGGGTCTAGAGATTACATCATCCTGAGCACCCAAGGTGACATTCAGCTCTTCTTTGGCATAGGTCCAGCTCACCTGGAGCCCAGCATGGGCACCCTGAGCACCACTGGCCCCGTAGCTGCCCTCCCTGACCCTTCGGAAGGGCACTGGGTCTCTGGCTGCTCAGCTGACTCCTGTGGTGGCAGCTGGGATGCCCCAGAGGGGATGCAGGCTGGGACTCTGCAGGCACAGGCATGAGGAGCCCCCCATGTGGCAGCACAGCCAGAGAAGATGCTGAGGGTGGTACCAGCACAGTGAGAGAAGGAGATTCAGATTCCTACAAGAAGAAGGGGTTTTCTTTGTGCAGCAGCTTTGATCACCAGCATCATTGCTGCTGCAGCAAAGACCCCCCCAGCACACGGGTGCCTGCTGTGTGTGGGGACAGAGTCCCTTTCCAAGGGCAATCGGGAGGGATGGGGAGCCTGAGGCACCTGCACGTCTGTGTGACTCCTTGCCCATAAAACACCCTTCAAGGAGCGAGGGCCTGGCACAGCAGACACGTGCGGAGGAGCCCACCCTCACCCCTGCCAGCCCCCAGCCCCCAGTGTCCTCACGGGAGCCTGCTGGGACCCGCAGCTCCGCCAGCCGCGCTGGGGGGATTGTTTGATTAAAGTGGGCTGGCAGCTCCTTGCACAGGTACAGCTGTTGTCGGTGGGAGCCACTCCAGTGTTTCAAAGACAAGGTATGGTAATGAGCAAAGCTAAGCTAAGTACAGAGACATTTTAAAAAGCTCTCCCCTAGGGCTGGACCGATGGCCCCATGGATAATGCTCTGCCTTGAACTGATTATCGACTGCATTATCTTAGTTTTCTCTCCTCATTCATTCACTTGCAGCCTTTATCTTTATTCTTTCTTTGCTTCTGAAAAAAAGAAAGAAATTCCACGTTTGTACAATGGGTGTTTTATATTTCATATTAAAATAGAACTGTCTTTTTTCTTCTTCTTTTTTTTTTCCTACATGCCAACTCTCGTTCCTCACCAAAAAAAAAAAAAAAAATTTAGAGGAAAGTTTCACCTCATTTGTTGCTATGTCAAGTCAAGACTCCTTTTCCTCAGCTCATTATTTCCACAGGAGCTGAGTCTCGGCTATGTGCAAGTGTTGCAGAAGTGTATGCCTTGCTGAGGAACAGAAGGATCTTGCTGGAAGATAAGGACATTGTCTACAGTGAACAAAATTAAATTTAATGTGATGTAGTTAAGAAAGAAAAACAAAAAGGAAGTTTTGCCTGAAATGCAGCCTACAAGTTCACTTTGTTGGAGAGGAGATTTTGCAAATGACTGGAGTTTGAGAGAAGTGTTTGAAGGAGTCTGATTTTGTTTCTCCAGTTTATTTTCAGAATCTTAGTGGGGCATGTTGGCTTTTATTCCACAGATGCTTTGAAGAAGTATTCTGAAAGATGGGGTAGCCCTTTTTATGGATAAATATACCTGCTGGAAGTTATGAAGGATGAAGAGGGGGAGTTATGGCTGCCAAAAGCAGACTGCAAATATGCTAGCATGGTTTACAGAGGTTGGAGAGGACTGTCTTGAATCAACAGAGGAAAAAAAAGTGCCCCAAATGAGCACAAATTGCTAAGCCATTGTAGAATCATCTACTCTGTTTTTTAAACCAACTGTTAGTGTAAGTATGGTGTTAAGAAATTACACTACTGTCACTTGATTTTGCTACATTGGCATAATTTCTTAGCAATGGATTAATCATTTATTAAGAACACTCATAAAGTTACTTGTTGACACATTATAGACTATTTTTAAGCACATTTCTGCAGTAAACCCCAAGTTGACCAAGACGTAATTCAGGTTTTGCAAGACATCTGCTTCTGGTGGCTCTGAGATATGGAGGAGCACAAACCCCCACTTGCATTGACAAGGCAGTTTTGGGACAGGCTGTTGCACATCTGAGGCCAGTTTGGCCTCCAGCACCCCTCGAGGAGGGCCATTTCAGGTGGCCAGGGCTGAGGTCAAACAGGTGGCGCTGAGCAGCCCCCTCATGGACTGGCAATACCATTTCAAGAAACTCAATGATCGAGTCGTGGTGTTATGGGTGTATGTGGAAAGGGCTCAGAAGACATCAGCAAACCCTTTTGGATACCCTGGCTCCCATGTAGACAGTGGGAATCGGAAAGCTGAAGGGACTGCTCTGGAGACCAGCCAAGGTGATGCGAGAGTGCAGCAGATCTAAGAAATGACCAGTGTCCTGCTTTGTCCATCACCATCCCTCTTTATGAAACTGTGAAACAAACATAGTTTCTAGGGGTCACATGAGTGATGCTTCCCATCTCCCCGCTATTCTATCTCCTCTCCAGCTGCACAAAGCAATGAAAAACAAAGACCAGAAAACCCTGACTTGGATATATGACACCAAACTAAAAGACATCTTCTTGTTTATCACTGTTTTGACACTAAATAAGTATTTGGCTTCCACATTTCTTATTTAAGAAGTGCTCCCATTCCATTTTTTTAATTATTCATAACAAGCCATAGGTTTAGTAAAGTAAAAACAACACTTTTTATCTGAGCACATAATTAAAGCACAAAGTCTGATACACTGGTTGATTTAAACCCATTACTAAATCAGAGTGCTCATTCTTTCTAAGTGCTGGAAAACCTTAACATGCTTAAAAAAAGCAGTGATCTGACATTTGTCACTGAAATGTGACTATTACATGGAATTAAATTAGACATCCTGCATGCAAATTTTCAAAGAATAACTTTCCTCTGTGTAGTACAAAAAAATCCCCCCATAATTGATAGACAGAGATTGACTTTTAAAGCTTCAAATCAGCTTTGAGGTCTGGGTGATCTTTTAAACTGCTCAAGCTTTCATCTGCAGGTTTTCATATTGCCGAGAGCTGTCAATCAAGCAATGGATTTCTGATCAATATCCCCTTGTTCATTAGCTTACACAAGCTCTCTGTTACTGAGAGAACAGATATCTCAACGTCGACAGTCACACTGTTTTCAAAACCTTCACTGGATCAAGTCATGACTAATGTTCCGAGTGGGAAAGTGATGCATTAGGATGCCATCGGGTGACCTGAATTGCGAGGTAACTTTGTTGGACTGCAGTTGTCAAGATGAGTGATGTGCAGAGTTAAAGCCTATTGCCAATACACATAAAGAGCTCCAGAAAGTACTCACCATTTATTCAAGCTCTCTGAACCTCTGGGGACTGACTGAAATCTGGCCTAATTTAAGCAGGATGACTTTTCCTACCACGTCTCTAAATAGGTTTTGTCTCCAGCTCTGAGGTTATTGTAGTGTTATTTTTATGAGGCTGAAATCCTGACTATATTCTAAATAACGAGATATTCCCCATTTACTTCTGCAGAGATGAGACCTCATAGTATTTCCTCCCTTCTAAGCAGGCTGTGGCTGGGAGTATCTGCAGCTTCAGAAAGAAGGGAGACCAGCTAACAACAAAGCCAGGAAGCCTTTCAAATAGTTTTGTGGTTGTTACTTAAAAGGAGTTTTGCAGCATCTTTTGCAGCAGAGGGATGGATGCTGGGTGAAGCTGGAGCGTGATGGCTGAAGGAATGGAGACTTGGAGGGGGATGGAGAGTGGGAGAGAGTAAGGTACAGTGGAGGGACAGTGTAAGGATCATAAACCACAAGGGAGGGAATGAACTGAGAAATGGTGAAAGGGATACTCTACCATTAAAAAGGAAATCAAATAGTTTGCACAGGGCTGCAAACTTGTGTGTAAACAGGTGTGCAAACCCTGAAGTCAAGTGGATGACTCTATGGCCAAATATTAGTACAAGTCAGATACTGAGCTCAAACACACAAATGATTCGGAAATTTGTTTCCTACGCACATGTTAGAACAGCAACACTGATTTGGGGAAAGAAGCACTGCTGTATGAGCTACAAGGTTTCTGGACTTCCAGGTTTGATCCGAGAGCAAAAATGCCACTGGAATGAACACAAATGCAGATGGATAATGAGTGCAACCACACTCTTTTTTTGCAGAATAATGAACAAAATTAATGTAATGCTTCATTAGATATACATTATAAACTCAGACGTAAGAGCCACTGTAATCAAGAAAAGGAGGAGCTGGGCTTACCTGCAAAAAAACCAAACTTATCAATAAACCCATAATCTTCTATATAGACCAAGTAGGCTGCAAAAGGATGTACAAATCCTCAACACAATTTACACATCCTCACACAACAACCATCACAGCTTTTCCCTTATCAACATCTTAATGCTATGTAGCCTTTAATGATTTTTTTACTTGCATGGGCTTGTAAACACTTTTTGAACCTTCCTGCACTTTGGACAGAGCCTTGCAGAAGTAAGTTTCACAGTTAGTTGTAAGCTGCAGGGGGAAGTCAGCTTTTGTTTATTTGATCTTCAGTTTTCATCCACAACTGTTGCCTCCTGCACGTGTAGCACTTGTGGAGTGTGAAAGTACTTGCCATATAACTTGTCCAAAGGTAAACAGATTTTATACACAGGCCTTATTTTAAGCTCAGCAAGGCTCTGGATGAAGTAAAATTCAGCACTGGGCACTAGTGAAGGCTCTTGATGAACCAAGTTGCCAGCCTTTCAGTTTTGTACCCAGAAGTTAAAAAGAAGAAACTGATAGCACTTACCTTGCATTAGGTGGACCCAGAGGGAAACTTGGGAAGCCTGCATGAGATAATAAATGGCAGAGAGTCAGATTCTGAAAAAAACAAAAGCCAGAACAGAGCTTTGCTTACAATGCAAAGTTTCTGTTTGCCCCTAGTGCTGGACATCCAGACAAGGTTGTTCCCCACTTTGGAGCTAATTAGACTGGGCTGTAAGAGCTCTTTCAAAAGATTAACAAAATGTCAGCAATCCACATGGGATATCTGGCTTTCTGAGCACACAGCCCAAGCCGCTGGGCTGATCTATTTGAGGGCAAATCTGTCCCGAATGAGTTAAATTGCCTCTTAGCTTACAAAGTGATGGCTCATGGGCTGTTTGTCCAGCTTCTCTGAAATGCTGACAGGGGCCACACTCCAGCTGGCTGACAAAGCTGCAGGTTGGCACATGCCAGGGCTTGGTAGAGTGGAGGTCAGGCACTGCAGCACGGCCCAGGAGTGTAAGCCTGGTGCAGCCAGTGGGACCTGGACCCCTGAGCTGGAAGGCCTTTGGATGCAGGAGAATATTTCTGGTGCTTTCCATGAGGAAATGCCATGTGTCCAACTTCGGACATGGGGCTCCAGCCTTTCCGCTTTGGCTCATGATCAAGGGCAAGCAACAAAAGGAAACAGAAGAAGACGGAAAACAGCTCTCAGCCTTTGAAGAGTGCAAGTGAGGTTTGTCTGAAAGGAGACACACTGACTCTGCACCAGGACATATACCCAGCATGACAATTTCCGTTTGCTTTCCCTCTTGCTTTGAATTCCAGCTGCAGGCAGGATTACCTGCCTGCATGAGGATGCACATGGTAACAGCGGCGTAAAGGAGATTTGGAGCTGCTGTTCTTCATCCTTCACACGATTTTTTTAAAGAAAGCGTATTTCGAAACAATTTAGCAACTATAATAAAGATAGTATATGTACACAATTATTATGTGCACCTATGCATTGCCACAGATACAATTAACTATAAATATATGCCCTGTTTAGTTGTACCTTATATATAGAAGAAAGACATTCTCAGATAATGCTGGTTGTGACTAAGAACAAATGAATCAGAAGCAATGAATAAAAAACAGAACAAAAAAAAAAAAGCTCAGAATTCACATTTGTGAATATTACCTGGAATATATAAATGAGTTTTTGCTTCAGGCACGTTTGTATCCCTCTTGTGTTTGAGCCAGGAAGAACAGACACTCCAGCTCTCCCCTTGCCACTGACTTTAATGAGAGCAATGTCCCCTGAACCACTCAGCTGAGCCCCTTCCCAGGTGCATTTAAGTGAGCCACACACATACAGAACTAAATCCTTTGCAGCTGGAAGGACACATCCTCACACAATTGCCCCCCCGAATGAGCACAGAGATGATGGTAAATGAGAAGGCTGTAAAAGCTCTGTCCTTGGTGTATATGCTTCCTGAGTGCAGGTACAGCGTTCTTCAGATCCTTTGCCAGACCCCGGCGGAGACTATATAAAGCAAAGGTCTAATTGCTCCATTTACAATTAGTGGTAGCGTTCATCCATAAACAGACCAAAACAAACCCTGCAAATGTACTCCTTTCTTTTGGAGGAAGAGATGAAACAAAGAACAAGGAAGCAGGATAAAGCAAGAAACGTTTCATCTCCCTCCCCAGCCCTCTGCGCTGCCCTGTTGTGCTGTTTGCCTGGTGGGGTTGGAAAGGGTTTGGGTCTGAAGGGTTTGACTTTAGTGAGCTTGCTCCTGCACTCGTGGCAGCCCTTGGCACCCCAGGGGAATGACGGAGGGTTTCAGCCCAGGCTGAGCGAGGTGCAGGACGTGACTGTATCACGCTTTTCTGTGCCTCAGTTTCCCCAGCTGAAGAGCAGAGATAAAAGTCTCACAATGCTCACACCTCAAGGAAATAAGAAAGATGAAAGCCATAGCCCCTTTGCTACACTACTTTCTTTTCCAGGTGACCCACCTGCCCCTCCTGTCCAAGCACGGGCACAGCTGACTGCAAAAGGGCACATAACCTAAACTCCCTCTTGCAGTAAACTGGTACCCTAGACAATGTGTACATTTCTGGTAATATCCTTCAGAGTAGGCAGTGGCTTGGACTCTGGGGTGGCTGAGTCCCAGATTTTGGTTCCTGCTTTCAGATGAAAGCCTCTATCTGCTGACACAGCACAAATGTTACTGGGAACAAAAGCTCCTGGAGCACCCAGCATGGAAAGTCAAAGAGTTAAACACAATCTTTACCGTAAGGCTCCTGTATCTTATTTTGTGCTGCAGCTTTCCCTCCTTGTGTGCCCGTCACAAGCTGCAGCAGGGGACAAAACCGTGAGCAGAGCTGACTTCTCAGTATGGAGAGTTTTCTCCTCCCTCCTGAGGCCCAGTGGACCGCTTACCGGACCACACTGGCTTTCAAGTATTTTTGGCCCCACTGGCCAGCCCAGGGCCAAATTTTAGCCTTTTGGCTCCTGGCACGAAGCATGCAACGGTGGTGTGCAGAGCCTACCTCCTTCCCTCCTGTCTGCTGGAGCTCACCCCTTCCTCTGTGCCATGAGGGGGTGTGGGATGTAGGGTTTGTGATGCAAGGTGTTGGATATGGGATGCAGAAGGAGGTTGTTAGGTAAAGGTGCACTGCGGGGGGGGGGTGCGGGGTGGGCAGGAGGGGGCTGCAGGAGGGGGTTCAGGCGGGGGCAGTGAAGGCAGGGCCTCCTGCCTGCAGTGCCGTATTGCTCGTGGCCAGCAGAGGAGGATCTTGTCCTTCCGACGAGGTGCAACACTAAGCCCAACACGGAGCAGGATTCAAACAAAAGGAATGGAGCAGGGGAGAAGAAATTAGACTGAGGGGCTGGTTTCACCAAACAGTCTCCTTGCTGCAGCTCGACACTGATACTTTGTGTGCTCTCTCAAGAGGGAATAAAATCACTGGATCCTGTTCGTAGCAGGTCTGCAGAGATGAGGGACAAAGCTGGAAGAATTTGCAGAGAGCAATTCTAGATTTTATTACTTTAGGCTCATAAAAAAGAAATCCTAAAAAAAAAAAAGGCTAGGAGAAACATTTTATATGAGTATCAGTGCACTGCTGACTGTGGAGCCAATTACATTTATAGGGCTTCTAGAAAAAATAGTGGAAAAAATGGCTGAAATTCAAAATATCCTAATTTCACCTGATCTTTGTTGTCTGTCTTCATTGTAATGACTAGCACTTTACTAAAACTTCATTTCTCCAAAGAACCATCAAAATTTTGCTAAATAGACTTTGTACTAAGATTAAATATTGAATATATATGATGTTCTCAATTTTTCCATTTCAACTCCTAAAGAAAGAGAGACTAGGGAAATGTAATAGATTTCAAACAGGAATGCCAGAACCATGAGCTTTCTTCATCTCAGGACAGAATTCCATGATTCTTTCTCAGACAAAAATGTCCAGTTAATCTCTGGCAATTCTTTGTGAATAAAGCCAGGAAGATTTGACACCAAATTCAGGCGGGAAGTTATTTACAGCAGCCAAGGGCATTCTGCAGTTGAACTGTTTACTGTGTCTTGGGTACTTTGTTACCCCTTATTACATTAAAAACAAATAACTAAAGAAAAAAGCAGGTGGAGAAAGAGAGGAGAAAGGTGACAGCCCAGGGTTAGGCTGTGAATTTGCATGTGTGCAAAACAGAATTCCAGAGAAAACAGTGTAGCTACTCAAGCTGGCATGACAGACTAGCGAGAGAGATGAAAACTACCTCTACACACGCAAACACTTCGCAACAAAGCACTACAGGAGTTCAAACACTAAACTGCACTGGTAGGAATTGGCCAATTCAGTTAATTGCATTAAGTCCTGCAGATTCTCCTGCAACTTGCCATGAAGTGGCCTCCATGGTAGAATAACAAAGATTATGCTTTCATTTGTTCACCTGTGCAGTCGCAGCTTTGCAGCCAAGAAGGAGGTGGGATGGGGTTGAACTGGAGAATGAAGATGTATATATTTGTTCAACTTCCATCCAGAACTGACATCAGGCATGAAGGAGCCATGAGGGCAGACACAACTACTGCCTTCTCATAGTGAACCCCTTGATCCCACTGACAGCTCTCAGTAAGAACCTTTGTCCGGGCTGCTTGCCAAAGGAGGAGGGAATCCACAGTTCTGATGCTCTTACAATCGGCCAGATTTTTGCCTGCAACCATCTTGGGTAGTGACAGTCTTTGAACTTCAAGGGAAAGTGGCTTTTCCAGCAATGACATTGTATTTCTCAGCCAAGGCCATGCTTGCTGTATAATGAAAGCAGGGCACACTATCATCTGGATCACACATGCAACACATGTTGAAGTTTTTGCCTGGGAAACCATTCTCTGAAAGGATTCCACCAAAACCTCTGACTTCTTCACCTCTCCGCTGACAAGACATCACCTACCTCCACCCTGAGCAGCAGTGTGTGCCTTAGAGTAAATGATGTGTCCTTATCAACTTGTCCCAGGGTACCCAGAGAGGTTCATATTTAAAGTCTTTATTTTGTTGATTATTTAATTGTGAACCTTTCCCATGGTAGCACCTGATACAAAAAACCCACAGGGATCCAGGAAAAAAAGCAAGATCCCTCAGAGGTGCTGCTGAAACCAGCTTGGTTCTCTACTCAGGAGTTACCTGCTCCTGTTTTCCAAGAGATCAAAGTTTCCAAATTAATCTTTGCACTGTGAGAAGTGGCCTGGTAGCAGCGGGTTGTTTTTAAACCTGCTCACTGGTGGGTGAGGTGTGCCCGTGCTCCCGTGTGGGAAACGGGGTCAGCCTTGGATGCCACAGCAAGGGGAATCTACAAAATCTGTGTCAGGGGGCTGCAGGAGCCGGCCTGTCACACTAACACGAGTGCGCTGCGCTATCAAACGCTTCTGCAGCCAGTGCTGGGAATGCAGGTTATACTGCTAGACTTAAAGCTTATGCAAAGTCATTAAGTCCCTTTAGTTACACGGGATATCATCCTGCACGCTGCAGGGCATAAGCTGATTGCCTTCGGGGGTCAGCGCCGAACGCTTCCCTCTCTGAGAGCACGGTGCAAAATTAGCTGGGGGCGCTCCCAGGGCTTTGTTGCTTTCCTGCTGCATCAGGCGAATTTAGGCGAGCGCTGCAGAAGGGTATCACACCTGATGGGCCACAAACCGAGATGGGCCTGACAGCAATCCCTTCTCTTTGCAGGGGATTGGTTCTCAACACAGTGCAGCAAGAAGGCCTTGTGCGAGTAGTGCAGCCCTGGAGTGAGAGTGAGGGGAGAAGAAGTGGGAGTTTTCTACAGGAATAGATCCACTGGGGGGGTAGGAAAAGATGTCAGACAGTGTTAACGTTGGGACAGCCTAAAATGTTGGTCTCCAAGCACCTGAGGCAAGGAAGGACCTGCACTGCTGGTACAGTTTCCTGCTTGTTGTGGGCCAGGCAGGAGACAGGCACTGTTGATAAGGTTTTTTGGCAATTGTTTGATCTTAATGTGATACTTTCATCTGTTTTCACTGCTAAGTGCTCTTGGTTATTGGACTGGGCATGACTAGTGACTTCAAAACACTTTCCATCACAACTAAGCCAACAGTAATTTTTTGAAGTTCCAAAATATTCAGTGAGGAACTACCTCTGCTACTCTGCCCTTTGCAAGTCTTCCTCCTTCCTGCCAGGAGCGTTGAGTTTGCAGAGAATTCTCATACAAGGAAAAAGCCTGATCAGAATGTGTGTTGATTTACACTGGAGTATTGTGGGATCCAACTTGGTCTTGTCCTGTTCCAGATTTCTCTAGCCCAGGTAGGCACATTTCTGCTTCAGTATCTTGCTGAGCAGAAGTGAAATGAAAAGCATGAAAAAAACAACCATCAGAGAAGACCTGCCATGTCTGAAAACAGTCTTTGTTGTGCTGGCAGCATATATGCTAAAATAAAGGACCAAATTTGTTCTCACTTGCATTCACCATGCAGCTTTATGCCTTTCGTGGAAATAGTTTGGATGCATACAGGTGAATTCAGTTTACCTTCAGGTAATATGAAAGAACTGAATGAAAATTTTTGCCTAAGGGTTCTGCTCCAAACCCACCAGATCCTTGAATGTCTGAGTGTTTGAACTGACTCAGCATGAGTTACTGCTTAAACCTGTGTTTGACTTCTGCTATATTTCACCAATAATATTTGTTAATCAGTGTGTATAAAAACTCCTAAAGCCTGATTCAAATAAAAATGATGAAGATAGGTAGTTCTAGGATAAGATGGAAATAGACTGTTTTCCATGGTTTCAGCAAAGTGCAAAGTCTATTATCTTTTCATTCAAACTATTCCAGTGCAACTTTTTCTTTGGGACAAATCATTAAGGCAAAAATGTCCTCTTATAACTTGTTTGTCATGAAATGGTCACATCATGGCAACTCATTTCCTCTTTTTTTTTTTTTTTTTTTTCCTGGGATCCATGCCAAGTGCTAAGCCAGAAAACCTTGCTATATTAATTATGAAGAAAAAGCATGTTTTATTAAAAACTAGCCTGCTGAATATTCTGTCGTGCTGCTTTTCAGTGACAGCAGAATTGCTTATGCATTTTAGCAATGTTAATGAATTTTCAGGGTTGGGGGGAGATATACACTACATTTTCTACAGCAAAATTTAGGGCAAAGTTAGATTAGGATTGTCAAAGCTAATGAATCAACCTAACACTTAGGATTAGTTAGGAAAAATCTGTGCAAGACTTCATGTTGTCTAAGACTGCCCCTACATCTTCTTCACTGAGCATGAATTAACACAGCCAATTCATTATGATCTTATTTGTATTAGATTGGGTTCTGCCAATGTCTGTAAACCTGGCATTGAACTACCCTAGAACTGATCCCCTCAGTAAGCTGCTTCATATACTGCTGGACCAAGTGCTGACAGAGTAGACACTAATTAACACTCTATTGTGTTACTAAAATCACTGATCTCCAATTCACCAATCTCTTCAAAAAGATCTATAACCCATTAAAGCCCCTCACTATGTCTTTTCCCCAAAGAACTCAATCTTAACCTGTCAACATCTGAATTTTCACAACACATTTCAGTAAATGTGAACCCGCACACATGGGAAATGTCACTAAGAAAGCAGTTGTTTAAAGAACTTCAGATTCCTTCATGAGAAAATCTACTTGATCCCCATGCTTGGAAGAACAAAAGAATTTTTTAAAAACTGGCTTTTAACTTTCCTTTGGTTACAAGTCATTCTTCCAGTCTTCTTTTAAGAGGAGATGAATAGATTTGGGAAAGTATATCAAGCTCTGCCTGAGTAGAGCTCTGGCCATCTCTAGCTGTGTTGAATATTTTGCCACTAGCCTTCCTCCCACATTAGTGGCAATGACAATTCAATCATCCAAAACATATGGCTGGGGGAAATTTCACCTTAGACAGAAGAGTTTGCAAAACTGCCAGGACAATAGTCCGATATTTAGGCCCCTCACCATGAAGACTAGATAGGAGGAAGAAAAATTTTATGGTAAGGGTGTAGAAACACTGGCACAGGTTACCCAGGGAGATGGTGGATGCTCCATCCATGGAAACATTTAAAGCTAGGCTGGAAGGGGCTCTGTGCAATCTGGTCAAGTGGAAGATGTCCCTGCCCAGGGCACGGGGGGGGGTTGGAATTATGCAATCTTTAAGGTCCCTTCCATACCAAAACATTCTGTGATTCTAAACTGAGCTGCCCATGCTGCAGCCCAGTGTTCCGGAGCATTTCTTTGTGCCCAGGGCTGTGGGAGTGACTGTACTCCCCTGGGAGTGGGGTGGCCACTTAGCCGATTGTACCCAGATGAGCCATTCCTTGACACTGTAGATGTCTGCTCCAAAAAACCATAGGACTTCCCTGTTATGCTGCATTTACTTGGACACCTCAGTATCCTGAAAAGTGCTGCAACTGCCTGGGCAGGGCTCAGCACGGAGCAGAGCTGGCACATGGAAAGAAAAGCAATGTAAAAACATACTCACGCACAATTGTGTGATCCCAAGGAGAATGAACAATGGGAGAACCTGAAGGGTCAAAGCACTGTCAACCACCTTTATGCTCATTTTTTTCTTGAAATTGACTTCTTCTTGCCTACGTTTTTTTGGACAAGCCACAGTCCTGAGGGTGAGCTAATTCAGTGCAAATAATTAACCGTGCTTCAAATATTGTTTAATGTTCAACAGGTTGTCCTGATCAAATAAATGCATCCTGTCCAGATAATCACTGCATTGATTGCTGGCAAATGTTTTAAATCAGTAAGTGTCAGATGGGAATGGTACAAATTAACAATGAAAACATACATTTTCCTTGTATTAGTATAATCTTTCAACTATTATTATCAATTGGGAAAAAAAGTATGAATCAGACTTACTTCTCTCCCACCTGAAAAATAGTGAGATCTAGAATAGATCTAGATAGTGATATCTAATATACAATTTTTAAAAACAGAAAAGTAGTTTTTATTTATTATTTTATAAATTTCAGACATACACAGACCACGTTCTCCAGCATTTGTCCACTAATGTGAGAGCCTGTAATATTTTTTATTTTTTAATAAAAATTCAAATTTTTGAGTAACGCCCAACCTCCTGAGGCTGAAACATTTGCAGCAACAGTAGCATCTGAGGAAATTACAGTATTACTGAAAGAATAAATAATCCACTATTGCTGAAATGCTGAAAAACTCTTACTGAACAGATTTTGTTTCTGCTATGTGTTATGAAAACAAATGAAATGACAATTCTTTCTCCCCAGCAGTTTAGGGCCTAAAAAGGAAGTGAAAGAAATAGTGTTTTCACATCACAGCCCAAATTCACTAAGAGTTCCCTATCAATGTTTTCTTTGTTGTGATAAAACAGGTAAACAGGGTAATGCTGAGCACATTATACCGCACCAGGGGAAAAATGAATATTCCTGTCCACTCAAAAGAACCTGAATACAGTACAGTAAATAAAATGGATGGGAGGGGTGTCCACATGTTGGAATATGAGGAAGAAAACAGTGAAATCCCAAGGGCTTCATCGTTTCCCATCCTGAATATGATTTTTCTGTTGAAAAAGATCAGTTGTGAGCACTTGATTACAGACTCTGTGACAAGTGCTGAAATTCTGATGCCAGAGAACCTTGTTTCTGATGATTCCTTGCTGTGAAGCATGAACAGTCCTAAAGGAGATTTCATATATCAAAAAATACACAAAGAATTAAGGTTTGCTGATTACGCCACATGTGCATACCTTAAGCAGGTGCCTACAAGCAATATGTGTTTGAGATTTATTGTGTTGGTGGCCAGCCAACACATTCAAGTTTATGAGATTCCATATTCTTTAACTAGTTAGAAAGACAGCAAGATAAAAGGAGTTAGATAACGCACGACTTTATGTAATGTGTCCTTGAGTAAGCTGATTTGCACTGAATTTTAATAGAGCCCTGATTCATCAAATCTCAAACAGAATTAAGGTATGGACTGGATCCTAATAACATCATGCTTTATATCCATGAAAGATAAATTAAAGGATGCAAAACTGCTATTGACAAACATTGATTATATGTACTTTGATGGACTTTGAAGTTGTGCCAGATGCGTCTTGTCAGCCTCCAAAGTTTTCTTTTAAATCTCATTGCATAAGGCTTTTACTTTTTAATTATTTTTTCTCTCAGCCTCTTTGATCATGGAAAAATGTAGATCATATTTGTGTGATGCTATTTCCTATGCATTTTATTTAGATATGCCCTTGTGCACAGCTCATGATATGTAAAAAAATGTTACATGGTACATAGTGATCTTACCCTGTTATCCTGGGTGCTATTTAATACTTAATTGACCTTCTCAAGCTGCTGAGTGAAATTTCACCATGTACAGAGAGTTAATGCAACACTCATATCTTTTTGTGCCACGTAGGTCTACACAATCAGGATGTAAGCAACAAGGTTGCTGGTCTCTGTTCCCATGAGAATTTTGACCACTGAGAATGTCAGATGGATCCATTTCATTCTGCCCTCTGTTTGTGGCAAAGTGGCCCTCATGCCAGGCCCGATGGAGAGGCAAACCTCTCCGCAACTTCTGCTGATTTTAGGAGATGGACCAAAGTTCAAACAAAAAGTCCAAACAGGTGAAAGTCCTTCTTTCACTTTCCTATGTATGGAAATATTTTGTCATCAGGGAGCTTCCAGGAAATGAAAAGAAGCTTTGGAGCCACTTTAATACTTCAAAGTTGTGACCTTATATATATCATCTTGCTTTCTGTGTCCCTCAGGACACGGTCAACCCTTTCAGGGCAAGGGAATGCATAAAGTATCTTGCTATGCATGGCAAAAGGCTTCCATATTGGTGCAGGAGTTGGATGCAAATGTTCTTTTTTTTTGGTAATGGGCTCTTTCCTTTCATCTTCAAGCCCATCATAGTGATCATGGCTTGCACATCTGATATAAAGAAGTTCTTTGTGACAGTTTAGGTGTCTTCAAACAATAAATGCAGAGAAAAAAAGAGATATGAAGCATCAAATCCTTTTATATTAAGAATAAATAGATGAAAAAAAAATATTTTAAGTACTGGATCAGAACTGTGGTGGACCGGGGGTTTTGTACATAGCAATCGATACTGCCTTCAATAAGTCATTTACTCTTAATATTCCTTCATTCCCGTCAGAAGAGTGTGGGTAGTAACTTCTTTCACTATGTGCTGTCTGTTTAGATAATAAACTCTTCTGTCTCAGTATTCTTTCCTATATTAATGAGCAGCTCCAGGCAGAAGAGGTGCCCTGTCTTGGCTGTGATGTCTAGTATAAAAGAAGGAAAAGAATAACCTAAAAGACTGTAGTCTCAAATGATTTATTTGGAATTACTACTAAGTATTATACTTTATAATGCTTGAGCAGCTTTGGTTGCCAGAATAAACAGCAGAAACACTACTTTGTAATTTTTTTTTTTCCCTCCCTAAAATGGGGATTTCCACAGAAAAAATATTTCCCTTGGATATTATTCTGCCACTGTACAAAACACTTGAATTCTGAACCTGGAAAGCATTTTAAGTCCTTTCTGGCTGATAACTCTTCTCCATCCTCCAACACAAATGAATATTCTGTGCTGGATGTACCTACATGTGTCTGGTGTGTGTGGATTATTGTGCTGTTAGACACGCTAACTGCAGATCTAGTTATCAACACCAGAATAAACAAATCACCACAGCTGTGAGTGAAGAGAGAAAATTTCTAGGATAAAAGCAAAATAAAAACATCTACTATGTGACTATAATAAAAGCAGAAGATTTAGAAATACTTGCTGGCATAAGCCAAGGTTTACAAAGGTACGGAAATCTTCAAAGGCAACAGCAATGCCGTGGAATATGCATGGATACTTTGACTTTGCTCTTTTCCACTGCTACTATTCTGTGGTTTTCCTTAATTAACCTAGTAACTCAAAAGCCCTATACATTTGTGCTTCCTTTTCAGTGTTCTCTCCACTTCCATTAAATGCAAGCCCTTCTCAAAAAAAAATGAAAATGAGAAAGCAGAAGCCCTATTATTCCTCTTTATACATAAGGACCAGAGTTGAGTGAGAGCATAGGGAACTGACTTTTAATATAAAATCTGGAAAGGCAAGGAGGGGTATTCACTATGTGAAATTCATCTTGGTGCAGAATGCCAGCATGAGGTCTAGACATCACTTAAATCAACATTTTAAGTGTTGTGGTTGCATTTTGTTTCGTAATTCTCTCTAGCAGCACATTCCCAGTGATGGTTTCAATTCTTGGGCTCAGATCAAAAGCACAGTAAAAAATTTAAAGACAAGCAAACAAACAAAAACCATAATAAGTGCAGGCAGCAGAAAGTACTGTTGGACACGCAAGAGGGCTCTTCCCTCACCCACGCTGCTTTAACATAGAAGTAGCTATCAAAGGCTTTATGCAAGCTCAAAGCCAGTGCAAGAGGCTCAGCCAGTTAGAGAGAGATGCAATCCCACACCAGGACCAGCAACTTCTCTCTCTCTCACACTGATTTGGTACCAAACTCTTCCCCCTCTGAACGGTACATAAACACCACCAAGCCCTTGAAGAAGGGTTTTGAGCTTTGTCCGTGTCCTCAGTCAAAGACCGATGTATGCCTGGCCGAAAGGTTTTCTGTCCTCTTCCGGCCTCTTGGGGGTTCTTTTAAATCTTTCCTATAACAGCTCCAGATACTCTTGTTAGCTGTGCTCCTTTCTGAGCCCGTTTCTGAGTCTTGGAGCTGCCTGCTAAAAGCATTAAAATTGTAAAGTGGTGGATGAAGGAAGACAGTTTTGCTTTCAAGCTGAAAAACATGCATCAAAGCCCCTGTAGTAAATTTACAGAGTATTAAAAACAAACAAAATCTGACCGTAGGGTAACATCATTTTAGGAAAGATGCGATGGCCTACCTCAAAGTCTGAATTTAATGTGCACAGCTCTCACTTAACCTGCCTAGGCTATAAATCCCAAGGGTCAAATTCTGTCCAACCATCCTAAAACAGAGATATTTTTAGACTGCAAAGGTAGAGCTAATATAGTCTCTCTGCTCCGCTTACCAAACGTCTCCTCCACAGGTTGCGTTGGTCATTCTCCAGACAAAGTGAAGAGCAGAACATTAATTCAAGCAAACTCGTACAAGAAAAGCCACAATGAAGTATGACCCCCATGCTATTTTGCATGCATTTAGAGGCAAGCACAAATCAGAGTCACTCCCCCCCAAAAACAAAACAAAAACCTCTCAAACCAAACCAACCAATCAACCAACCAAAAAACAACAAAAAAAAACCCCACACCAAAACCCAATACTTGCCTCCAAAATACATAATTAAAAAATAAGTATTGCAATTTTTTTAACTACTTCCCCCCCCCCCCTTCATTGTAGTGTTGTTACTTTAAAGAAGAGGCGCACATTTTTCGTTGGGACATGATTTGTTTTCAAGAAAGGAATCCAACAGGAGGTCATACAGGAATACATGCACTAAATATCTGGGAATTCTTTGGCAGAATAATTTAGTATGCTGTTTAATGAGTTGTCTTAATGACCAAAATAACAGAGACAAATAACTTCAGGTGCAATGACGTGTAGGTCTTATGAGTGCAGCTCTGCCCTTCTGATAGAGCAAACAAATCTTACTTGAGTAAGAACTATAAAAATATTTTATTCTCTTTAAGTGTTTAGTTTTCCTTGTGCATTACTCTGAATAGGAATATACATCAGATTTTAAATTTTCATTTATTTTCTAATGATCATCACTAAACATTGACAAAATTATTCATCTGAAGGGCCATCCAAAAGGATGCACACTGTTTTAGAGCCTGCCCTAGCTCCTTGTTCTCATACATGGATGTGATGACATGTATAACAACTCTAGTACTTATGTCATGTTTATCTTGGCTTTGTGTTTAACTTGGCTGGCCTAGTGTGATGAGCAGGTTCAATTTAGCTGAGCATGAAGACATTGATTACATTTCAAGCCCAGCTTTCCCAGGTTAGAATTCCTCTTTTTGTTCCATCATCTTAGATCTATACCATGACCTGGATTTTCTTTCTGTAAAGCTATTTTTCTATGGACACTGATCCAGTATTCAAGCTCATTTTTCACATAGTTGGAGACAAACAAGTATTTTTCTTAATTTAAATTTCTGAAACTTGTAACAGAAGCAGCACAGCACTGTTTACACTTCTCTCCATGTGTCAGTGGCAACAACAAGTAAAATTGATTATGGCTTTTATAAGACTGTCTGGGATAAGAAAGTTGTCTCTTGAGCAGCAATACTGAATGTGAGCTCCAGATTGATAACTGCAGGACTAATAGCTTTTAAATTAGTCACTGGAACTGTGAGCAGATCCTAAGGGATTTTTTGTCCTATTCCCACTGAATTCCCCCTTACCTTCCTTTGAAAACCTCAGCCACTGTTCCTCCCCCTTGTTCACTGCATTCAGCACTATTTGCCTGCTTCCCTCTGATCCTCTTTAACTGGCCCTTTTTGACTAAGTGGCTCTTTTCACTTTTCCACTCTTCACTTTCTGTTCTTCTCATTGCAATCAAACCTTGCAGGCTTTAAAGATACACTGATGGAAGGTACCAAGAGCCAAGCCCAGTGAAAATGATGGGAGAAAGACGTTTCCAGCCCAGCGGATTTCTGTGCCCACATCACCAGCACAGTCTCCAGGGGGCCAGACTGGGAATGGGCAGATTCAGCACAATGAAAAACCAGAAACTGGGGTTCAAAAGGGAAATGCAGACAGTGTCTACTGAGGCTTCCACTCTTAACAGCCAACAGCTGTATCAGCTCACCGGAAAGCCAGTGTCCTTTTCTTGCTTCAGAGTCCTAAACCAAAAACTGAGTATTTTTAAGGTTGAGAAACTTTTATATGAGCCTACCATCGCAATGTTTCACGGTAGCAGTGGTCTAGTTCCTCCTCTCCTAACTCTTGGTAGTAACACAAACATCCTTGTTGACAATCTTTCTTTCTGTGATGCGTCACAGTCTCCCAAAAAGAAGGAAAGAGGTAAGAGTCACTATGCCTGCTGTGAAATGCTTCATTAAAAGGATATCAGTGAATCCTTTCAGCTGTTAAAAAGAACTTTTTGGGAAAGAGTTGATATTTTATGTGTAAAGCAGCACTTTTCATGCAGTAAGTTTAGACAGACCCCCAAGCTTTCACTGCAAA